>NC_142170.1:16333970-16604994 GCF_029865625.1 Vigna umbellata | reverse complement strand
CCATACTATTTAATCTTTGCATGTTTCATTTTAACATTGCCGATTTGCTCCAGTAAAGAATAAGGTATCAAGTTAACACTTGAACCTAAATCAAGGAGAGCTTTCTTTACCTTTTTCTTCCCTATAGTACAAGGGATAGAAAAACTACCTGGATCTGACGCTTTAGGAGGGAATGACTCTTTCTTAAGAGTTATACACTCTTTGTCTCATCATCTCTACGTCTCTTCTTTGTAGAAATTTCTTCATCAGATTTTGTGTAAACTGCAATTTTCTGTAAAATCTGTTCCCAAGGTGCTTTATTATCCACCATTCTGAATAATTCTGTGAAATCCATTTGTTTCTCTTGATTTATTGGAAAAGGAAAATTGTTTTTGCTCTCTATTTCTCTTCTTTCTTTTGTTTCTCCTTCTTCTAACTCAATTATCTCTTCATTCACACTCTTTACCACTTTGCACTCTTCTCTAGGGTTAACCTCAGTATTAGCCCCAAAATTTCTATTTGGCCTTTCTTCCAATTGCTTGGTAATCTGACCCATTTGAATCTCCAAATTCTTTATAGCAGCTTCAGTGCTCTTTTGAGAAGATTCGGTTTTCTGTATGAATTGCTGAAGAGTTTCTTCCAACCTTGTTGATTTTTCATTAAGCATAGATAACTGTTGCCAAAAGGTTGGTTGCTGCTGCTGCTTATTATATTGATTTGCTTGCCCAGTTTGTCCTTGACCAATGCTTGGATGTGGTTTCCACCCTTGATTGTAATTCCCTTGACGGTATGGAAATTGATTAGCCATGAAATTAACATCCTCCAAGGCTTCCACTGGAAAAGCACATTGACCATTGATATGATCACCTCCACATAATTCGCACAACTGGGTTTGTACCTGTGCAGCAGTTTTCAACTCTTTAGGTAATTGTGCAAGAGTTTTAGTCAGAGTCTCCAACTGTTGAGTTAGAATTTTATTTTGAGCTAGCAAGGCATCATGGGTCTGTAATTGGAGAACCCCTTTTTGTTGCATAGGAGCTCCTCTTTCACTATTGAGCTCATTATCACTAGTAGCCATGTTGTCAATGATTTCTATAGCTTCCTCTGGAGTTTTCCATTTAATATTGCCTCCTGCTGAGGCATCAAGCATCATCTTGGTTGTGAACCAAGCCTCCAAGGAAAGTTAAGACTACTTCCTGTTCTTCAAAGCCATGCGTGGGTGTTTTTCTTAGCAGACTTTTGTATCTATCCCATGCATGCCCAGTGATTCTTCCATGCCCTGCTTAAATGAAGATATCTCTTGCTTGCCTTTTGTCACCTTTGATTGTGGAAAGTACTTGTTCAAAAACTTTGTTACCACTGCTTCCCACTCTGTGAAACTTCCTTCTGGAAAAGAGTTCAACCAAAGCTTAGCATTGCCTCCCAATGAGAAAGGAAACAAACTAAGTTTGATTGCTTTGTCTGGCACCCCATTGATTTTCACTGTGTTGCAAATTTCATTAAATGTAGTAAGGTGCTCATATGGGCTTTCATGAGATAACCCATTAAATTGATTACTCTTCACCAGTTGGATTAGTGCTGGTTTGACCTCCATATTGGCTGCATTGACTCTAGGTCTAGCTATGCTGTTAAAGTGTTGAGGTCCAGCTATGTTGGTGTAATCAGCAAGAGTTCTTCTGATATTATTATTCTCCATATTTTCTGTGCTATTGTCAGAACCTTGTGGTGATGGTTGCAACAGAGTTTCCGGAGGAGGGAAAAGTTCTCTAGATGTTCTGATTCTTCTCCTCCGTCTACTGTCTTCTAATCCTTCAAGCAGAGGTTCTGTTGTTTTCTTGCTCCTAGTTCGAATTGCCTCCTGCATACACAAGAACACAAAATCCTAGAAAAGATTTGGTTAGCACAAAAAGATATAAGAGAAGATATAATATTCAGAAAATAATAAAAGAAATAAAAAAAACAGAAAAATAAAATAAAAATTCGAAATTTAAAAATAAAATAAAAAAAAATAAAAATAAGTCAAAGATAATCAATAATCACAAATTAACCAGTTAAACCACGAGTCCCCGGCAGCGGCGCCAAAAACTTGATGGACAAATTTATGAACACCAAATTATGATGTCACAAACTTGTTTTTCAATCGGCAAGTATGACCGAATCGTTCAAGTAATAAACTTGGTTAGACCAAGTATCGTTCTTCCCAAAGGACTCACGGCCTAGTTTAGTTATGTGGTTTCTTGATTAACTAAGACTTACAAACGAAATATTTGGGGTTTAAAATGCAAGACAGAAAATAAACATGTATGCATGAATTTTGATCAATGGCAAAAATCAAAAGATAAACACTTTCAATGAATTATAGATATGAATATGTTGTTGGGGTTCAATTTCATCTTATCCACTCTCATATATTTTAGGAATTCAACAGTCAAATCATCATTGTTAATGCCACTCTCTAATATACCTTTCCAGAAGGCTTCTCCCTAATCACGAGTTCATACAATTCCTAGCATTCCTAATGATCAGTTCATAAGTGCAGGAGCTTAACGACAACCAATATCATATTGGGAGAAATTCCCCGGATCTAGACTTCCCCGTACGTGCCCGTATCGACAAAACCAATAATCATGCACCGAATGAGTTAAACAATGCAAGCATTAAGCAAAGAGGAAAAACCCTAACTAATGATGAAAGAAAGCATAAGTCTTAATTAAAAGATGTAAAAACAGATTCCATATATGAGAGTTTCACAAGATTACATTGATTCCCCAACAAACATACAGAGTTTAGTTCACCATATTCATGGTGAACCTAGATGAATTACAATGAAAGAATGAAAGAATAAACCCTAAAAAGGTGAAGAGGAAGCCTCAGCATCCAAGATCCTCCTTCAAAGGGGTGGAAGAGAGAGTGTTTGCTTCGTTCCAGCCAGAGATACCTAACCCTAGGAAACCCTAAAGCTTATGTATCATTCGTAAATTACAAAAAGTCAAGTCCAAGCCCATTAAAGTGCCGCTCAGCGGTAAAATACCGCTCAGCGGTGAGTGCGTGACTTGTTTTCTCCCCTCAGCGGCCATTTTGCCCCTCAGCGGACCTTACGTGACTTCCTGAGTGCCGCTCAGCGGTAAACTGCCGCTGAGCGGTGACTTCGGCTTCTCCTTTTGCACTTTTTATTGTCTTTTCTGATTTCATCTCTCTCCTTCTTCACTTCTTTCACCAAATTCACCTTAAAACCTGCACAAAAACACTGAAATCAAGCATAAACCTGTCCAGCTCTCTTATTTCCAAAAATATAAAGAAAAGCATGATTTTAAGCTAGTTTCTAAGTGTAAAGGTTGCTTTTAGTGTCAATTTTAATCATAAAAATAACAGTTTTTCAACTGTTATCAGTTACATCAATCCATTGAATGATGATGTTAATACTGAAGTTAACCTTAAGGAGGAAGGGCAAGTCATTATTACTGAAAGTGACAAGATTATTGATGAGGAAAAATTAGAGGGAGATGAGGAAAGGGTAGAGAGAAAGAGAAAGAAGAGTTGAGTGAGAAAGATAAAGATGAAGAAAAAGAAAAAGAAGTGGTTGAGAGAGAAGAGAGAAAGAAAATTTGTGTGAAAATAAAGAAGTTGAGGAGAAAAAGAAAAGGGAAGAAAAAATAAAAGAAAAGAAAAAGAGAAAATTTAGGGAGAGAAAAAGGAAGAAAAAGAAGATGAGAGGAAAGAAGAAGAAATCATATGAAAAATCCCATCCTCATCTAAAGAAGAATCATAGGAAGGAAAAGAAATTCAAGTGCTTTATGGAAATCTTCAAGAAATTGGAGATTAAAGTTCCTATGATTGAGACATTGCAACAGGTTCCTGGTTTGATCAACTTTTTGAAGAAGTTCAGTAGAAAGAAGAAAAGAAGAAGGAACTTGAGCTTGGGTCAAGCTAATGACGTTAAAAGAGCGCTTGCTGGGAGGCAACCCAGTGATTTAAGAACTTTTGATTTTATTTTGGTTTTGTAATTTTTAATTTGTGAACATTAGTTTTGTAATTATTTTGTTGGAGATAGCATCTACTAAAGGATGCTAGGTGGTTAAGTATCTACTGAAGGATACAATGGCTGTAACACCTACTGATGGGTGTTGGTAAGAAAATTTTGCACCTACTGATGGGTGTTGGTGGATTTTGGGTCAGGCTCGTGACGTTAAATAAGCGTGATGAACCAATATTTTCGTCACTTCACTTAGTTTAATGTGCTAGAATTAGTAGGGGAATTATGCTTAAACGTCCGGTATTTTCCTGTTTTTCCTAATTGTGCTTAATTCGATCGGAAATTCTTATTTTAACTAATTTGAATTATCTGAGCTTATTATTTTGCATTATTAATTATGGGAAAATTTTGGATAACTTTTTGGGACATTAGAAAACTAAATGAGAAATGGAAATTGAGCCAATGCATCTTAGCCATTTTTATTTTCGCTGGCTGCCGCGTGAATGTTGTGTCAACTTGTGTGTCTTCGTTTGAGTTCAATTCTTATCCGTTTTCCATGCAATTTTTTTTCATAGTTTCGTCTGGATGTCTATTTTAACATATAGTTTTTACTTTGTTCAAATTCATTCTGTGCTGTTCCCAGTATTTATTTTACTCTCATATGTCAGTCCAGGATTACTGCTGTTTGAGTGATTTCTAATCCGTTGCATTGTTTGCTTGCTGTTTAGTAATTGTGGTGGCTGGAATTGATCACTGGACGATGCTAAGACCTCCCATCACTCTTAAACAAGGCATACAACAGCTTGGCTTTATTGGATAGCAAAGAAAAAAAAAAGAAAGCAGCCACATTCACGGTCCAGCAGAGGAAGTGGTTTTCATTTTTCCAGAACTTGGTTTATGCACCTTTGGAGCTTTATTCCAGCAAGCACGTCCAGGAGGTCCAACAAGTATGAGAGGTGTGTGCTTGGAAAGAAGAGAGGGCCAATGAGAAACAAAAGTGAAAATTCATTCTCACTTTGCACACGTAAAGAAGCTTGAATTTCCAATTGAAAATTGAATTTACTCATGGGCTGAAATGAGAAAAGGGCTGATTTCATTTAGCAGTTTGGGGGTGCATCCAGCACAGATCCAGCAGCAGCTTGTGGGTGCAACTCTCGGTCCAGCACAGATCCAGCAGCTTGAGAAGTCCAGGAGGCGCAGGTTTTCATAGGAGCGGTAGCCACCACGGAAAGGACACTACCTAAAAAGAGGGACCAGCCGCTACCTAGAGGATCTTCATTTTTTTGGCAGCAACACATTGAGAGAATGACTTGGTTATTTTGGAAAGAGCCACCTTAGAGAGCCGTGGAGACCAGGAGGATTACGGAGGGAACTCTCCCATTTTTGCTGGAAGTATTTAGTTTTATTTTGAAGGAGAAGTTTTCATCTTTTTGGAGAAGTGCGGAGAATGATGGAAGCAGGAGGTGTCACGCTGGGAGCTTGGCACCTCGTGGTGTTGGACCTGAGAAGTTCACAAAAGCCGCTACACACATGAGGAAAAGAAAGAGATTCTTTTAGAGGATGTTACATTCTTCTCGGGATGGAGGTTTTCACGCGGATAGGAAGGAACATGCTAGCTTTTGTTTTGTCATTGCTTTCCAATTTTCGGTGCATTTAATTTTTAGCTTAAAGTTGCATTGCATTTTCAATTGCTTCACAAACTTTTGCTTTAAACTTTTTTTTTAGCTGCACGGAGTTCCAAACCACAATGTGCCTCTCAGTTATTAGCTTTAGCTTGGATGTTGCCTTCTTCTTTTTATTCCCACCGCAATGATAATTTTTCTAATTTCACAATTTCACTTCCATGTAGCAATTTTGTTTCCAACTTAATGCGATTTATGATTTAGCAATTTCAAGTGTGGGTCACGTATTTAGTTTTCACGCCAAATTTAATTTTCTGACTAGTGTGTAATGTTCGGTTTACTATTTTCATTCACTTAAATGTTTTTTTTATAATATTCGGTTATGTTTAATTCTCAATTTTAATTTAGTTCAATTGCATTCACAAACTCTTCAAAACCCCCCCACTACGTGTTTAGATCTGAGACTGACCCCAATTTGGTCCTTGAGAGACGACCTAGGAGTCACTTCCTAGTACTGTACTGCATTCTTTTATGCATAACTTTTGTTGGGAGGTGCGACCCTCTCATCAAAATGGCGCCGTTGCCGGGGACCAACGGTTCAGTCTTAGGTCTTTTTGTTGTGTTTGTGTGTGTTGTGTTTTGTCTTGTGTTGTGATGTGATGTGATGTGATGTTCTGTTTTGTGTGTGCGTGTTGCATGTATAGATGTGTTGTGTTTTATTTGTTTCGTGATTTTTAGTATTCTTCTTTTCCCATGTCTACCTATTTTGATTTCGTGAATACTGCTTGTTTTGCTAGTGCCTCTGATTATGATTCTCCTTCTACATGTTACTCTGATTGTAATTCATATTCTGCTGATTTCTATGTTGAGAACAATACGACTCATCCTCTAATTTCTGAGAGTGCTCTTTGTGAGCCGGTTTCACTTAAGGAGGATGATCTTCATTGCGATCTCACCCCTGGACTGATACATTTGCTGCCTAAGTTTCATGGTTTTGCAGGAGAATGCCCACACAGACATTTGGAGGAGCTCCACATCATGTGCTCTTCAATGAAGCCTCCAGATGTCCCTCTTGATTACATTTTCTTGAGCGCATTTCCGCATTCATTACAAGGAGCAGCTAAGGATTGGAAAGACTCTCTTCCTCTGAGATCCGTTACCGATTGGGGATATCTTGAGCATCAGTTTCTGAGCAAATTTTCCCTTGTGCAATATGTTTACAGTAACGGTCTTGGATGGAATGACCCTACCTTGGAATGGTATAATGCTCCACAGCATCATTATCAAGAACCACCATTCCAGAGTACTTGTATGCCTCCACCAGTCCAGCAATACCAAAGTCAGCAATATGATGCTCCTGCCCAAATAGCTCCTCAGCTTTCTACTTCTGAGCCTACATTGCAGGAGTTGTTGGAGCAGATGACCATGCAGAACCTTCAGTTTCAGCAAGAGAACATGCAGTTCCAGCAAGAAATAGGAGCTGCCATTCAGAGTATGACTGGTCAGATAGGGCAGATGGCCACTCAACTCACTGAGGAACAGTCTCAAGATTCAGAGTTACCATTTCAGACTGTTCAGATTCCTGATGATGATAGTGGCATCAACATAGAAGATGGGGAGAAGAGTCATGAGCTTATTGTTGCGCCACCTACTTTCCCATCGCCCTATGGCCCCACTCTTGCACCTGAGGAGACTGCTGAAGATCTTGAGGACCAGGCAGGTATAAGCAGCAATTTTGAATCAGGTAGACAATTTTCATCTTCCACCACTTTTCCAATCTTTAGGGAAGTGGAGGAAAACATACCTAATTTTGACTATGCTGTCGATGATTATGCTGTTGATAGGTATGTTGGTGATTGTATTGTTGATCAGTCTGTTTTTAATTCTTCCTCTCTGCATGATGAGAATCAATTTTTGATATCAAATTCGTATGTTTATTCTCCATGCACTGAACATGAATCTGAATCTGTGGTTGATATTGTTTCTGAATTTGAAATTGATTCATGTTCTGAGAGTTTATCTGTTGTTCAGCCTGTTACACTAGGATTGGGTGTTATACCTCTGCATGTCATTTCTTTGGAGCCACATTGCACTAACCATGTTGCAGGAGGTACACATGAATTTGACCAACATGCACCCACAGTGGAAGGAAAAGGTGCTTACATACACACTAGTTTCAACATCAATAGGCACCAGCTGAACCCGCTCATCAACAATCACTTCTTCTTAGATCCAGCTGTGGATGATATCTCCCTGCTAGATCAAATCTGGAGGATGAAGCAATTCTTCCTCAAAACTTGCTTGCTGGATCCTGTGGTGGAAGACATCTCCCTGAAAGTCCAAAATTGGCAACTGCCACCATGATCAGGGGAGTTTCCTTTCTCTCTTCTCCCCCTTTCCCCACTTTTATTGCACTTGTCCATGATCTGTTCACTGTTTTGATTTTCGATCTTATGCTTATGACACATTGAGGACACTGTGTAGTTTAAGTGTGGTCTATTGGGGAGATTTTTATTTTTCTTTGTTAGTGTTTGTTTTCTTGGTTAAATTTTTTCTTTTCTAGGTAGTTTTTCTTTTGTTTTGTGTACAGTTTTACATGTTTCTCTTCAATTCTGGACTTTGTTCGGGTTGTAGACTTATCATTTCCTTCACTTGATTGATACTTATTTGTTTGAAATCCTTGCTTTTCTTTGCTTGGGAAGATGGTTATGATTTTTGAGAGTTGAATTGATTGTGACAGAATTATCCTGTGTGAGATTTGAGCCACTTTATGTTCTTTCTTGTGTGTGATATGTCTCTTGATTGCTTGCGCATGTGCCTTGGCTTGACTCTTTTTGATGATTCTTGATTGATATGCATGTTTGGAAGTGATAAAGGCAATTTTGTTCTTGAGCCTCTCTAGCCAAATAAGCTTACCTTGTTTTGATCCTTTGATAACCACTTTTGAGCCTATACTTTCCCCATTTCTTTGTTTTGAAGCTCATACACTAGCCCTAAGTGAAAAACCATGATTACCTTAACCTTAGGGAATTTTGGAGCTTTGGAAGTGTTTTGGGAACAAGTGTGGTCTCTTGGGGGTTTCTGATGAATTGGCTAGTGAGTCCTCTTCTTATCGTGTTTTTGTAAATATGTGGTGTATCTTGTCTCTTGAAATTGTGTGCTGAATAGAGAAAAGGAAAGAGACAGGATGGAAAAAAAGAGAGTAGAAAAATAGTGAAAAAAAAATGTGAATAATTGTGAATAATGGAGTCAAGAAGAGGATGGAATTAGAGGTTGTGGGTGTGTTTGAATGTGTTTACACTTGTTCCCCATTGCTCCTCTATTCCTTATGGTTTGTAGCTTCTTATCCAGATATATCCTGCCTTGTCCTTAGCCCCATTACACCCATAAAAGACCTTTTGATTTGAACATGCATATGTTTCTGAGTGTTGATATTAGAGGCTTGCCAAGTCTGTTGTTGTTTGCTTTCTTGAGTGCATTGAGAGACATTGATTTACCTTAAACACTTGAGAGAAACACTAATTGTGTGCATCTGTGAGGTTCTGTTGCTTTTGATTCACCTCTTGAGCTAATTGATCATTTTGCCATGTCTTGAATTGCTTGGATGATTTCATGAGTATCTGCTTTCTCTGATTGATTCTGTGTTGGATATTGTCTACTTCCTTTCTTTGTCCAGATTTCTTGAGGAATGTGTAATTCTGTTTGTTTCCTTGTGAGTCTTTATTTTCTGTGTGTCGACGTTGTGTCACCTTCTTAAAAGTCCTTCGAACTATTCCCTGATTTGCGTCTTGATTTTGTCCAGGAGTGCAAAAGACTAAGTGTGGTCTATTTTGATGAACCAATATTTTCCTCACTTCACTTAGTTTAATGTGCTAGAATTAGTAGGGGAATTATGCTTAAACGTCCGGTATTTTCCTGTTTTTCCTAATTGTGCTTAATTCGATCGGAAATTCTTATTTTAACTAATTTGAATTATCTGAGCTTATTATTTTGCATTATTAATTATGGGAAAATTTTGGATAACTTTTTGGGACATTAGAAAACTAAATGAGAAATGGAAATTGAGCCAATGCATCTTAGCCATTTTTATTTTCGCTGGCTGCCGCGTGAATGTTGTGTCAACTTGTGTGTCTTCGTTTGAGTTCAATTCTTATCCGTTTTCCATGCAATTTTTTTTCATAGTTTCGTCTGGATGTCTATTTTAACATATAGTTTTTACTTTGTTCAAATTCATTCTGTGCTGTTCCCAGTATTTATTTTACTCTCATATGTCAGTCCAGGATTACTGCTGTTTGAGTGATTTCTAATCCGTTGCATTGTTTGCTTGCTGTTTAGTAATTGTGGTGGCTGGAATTGATCACTGGACGATGCTAAGACCTCCCAACACTCTTAAACAAGGCATACAACAGCTTGGCTTTATTGGATAGCAAAGAAAAAAAAAGAAAGCAGCCACATTCACGGTCCAGCAGAGGAAGTGGTTTTCATTTTTCCAGAACTTGGTTTATGCACCTTTGGAGCTTTATTCCAGCAAGCACGTCCAGGAGGTCCAACAAGTATGAGAGGTGTGTGCTTGGAAAGAAGAGAGGGCCAATGAGAAACAAAAGTGAAAATTCATTCTCACTTTGCACACGTAAAGAAGCTTGAATTTCCAATTGAAAATTGAATTTACTCATGGGCTGAAATGAGAAAAGGGCTGATTTCATTTAGCAGTTTGGGGGTGCATCCAGCACAGATCCAGCAGCAGCTTGTGGGTGCAACTCTCGGTCCAGCACAGATCCAGCAGCTTGAGAAGTCCAGGAGGCGCAGGTTTTCATAGGAGCGGTAGCCACCACGGAAAGGACACTACCTAAAAAGAGGGACCAGCCGCTACCTAGAGGATCTTCATTTTTTTGGCAGCAACACGTTGAGAGAATGACTTGGTTATTTTGGAAAGAGCCACCTTAGAGAGCCGTGGAGACCAGGAGGATTACGGAGGGAACTCTCCCATTTTTGCTGGAAGTATTTAGTTTTATTTTGAAGGAGAAGTTTTCATCTTTTTGGAGAAGTGCGGAGAATGATGGAAGCAGGAGGTGTCACGTTGGGAGCTTGGCACCTCGTGGTGTTGGACCTGAGAAGTTCACAAAAGCCGCTACACACATGAGGAAAAGAAAGAGATTCTTTTAGAGGATGTTACATTCTTCTCGGGATGGAGGTTTTCACGCGGATAGGAAGGAACATGCTAGCTTTTGTTTTGTCATTGCTTTCCAATTTTCGGTGCATTTAATTTTTAGCTTAAAGTTGCATTGCATTTTCAATTGCTTCACAAACTTTTGCTTTAAACTTTTTTTTTAGCTGCACGGAGTTCCAAACCACAATGTGCCTCTCAGTTATTAGCTTTAGCTTGGATGTTGCCTTCTTCTTTTTATTCCCACCGCAATGATAATTTTTCTAATTTCACAATTTCACTTCCATGTAGCAATTTTGTTTCCAACTTAATGCGATTTATGATTTAGCAATTTCAAGTGTGGGTCACGTATTTAGTTTTCACGCCAAATTTAATTTTCTGACTAGTGTGTAATGTTCGGTTTACTATTTTCATTCACTTAAATGTTTTTTTTATAATATTCGGTTATGTTTAATTCTCAATTTTAATTTAGTTCAATTGCATTCACAAACTCTTCAAAACCCCCCCACTACGTGTTTAGATCTGAGACTGACCCCAATTTGGTCCTTGAGAGACGACCTAGGAGTCACTTCCTAGTACTGTACTGCATTCTTTTATGCATAACTTTTGTTGGGAGGTGCGACCCTCTCATCAAAGCACTACCTGGGAGGCAACCCAGTTGATTGAATATTTTGTTTGTTTGTTTTAGTTAGGGTTTGCATAAGCATTTTGAACATTGAATTGCAGGGAGCCAGTGAGGGGCATGTCTAGGAGGCACGTAGGTTAAGAAAAGAAGGAGAAGAGCACTTCACGAAAGTGCCGCTGAGCGAGCTGAGCGTACTTTACCGCTGAGCGGTACTCTCGCAGATGGGTTTTAGTTCCCCTTAGCGGGACCCGAGCCCATTAGGGTATTTTTAAACCCTAAGCTGCGCATTCTTTCACACTTTCAGACTTTTCTGCACAAACACTCCCACATACCTTCTCCAAGGTTTTCCACATCTTTTCACTCTTCCCTCTTAAGAAAATTTCTCTTCCACTCACTTTTTCACTAGTGTGCCATCAAAGTTTGGGGTTGGAAGAGAGCATTCTAGCTTGGAAGCATTCTCATTGCATCTAGTATCTCCACCCAAGTAAGTAAAATGCATTTTGTTCATTCTAGGGTTTTGATTTTGAATATGATTGTCAAAGCATGAAGATTTAGGGGTTTTGATTTCTTGCATGATTTGATGATATATTTGATGTTTGAACCGATTAAACTGCATGATTATGAACTGGAAAACTGAAAATTGCATTTGGGTGGAGTTAGGAAAGCTTTAAAACAGGTTTTTCAAAAATCTGCAGAGTTACCGCTGAGGGGTAAACTGCCGCTGAGCGGCACTCTGCCAGATTTGATTTTTCTGGTTTTGTGTGATCTGGAATGTGGTACTGGTGGCGCTGAGGGGAATTCTGGCCCTCAGCGGTGGTTTAGCTTCGAAAGGAGTTGTGTTCTGTGTTTTACTAATGATTAACATCATGTTCTGTGGTTTGTTTGTGTTTTGAATGTAGGAATGGCATCTCATCAGGAAAAAGATTGAAAACCATGGCAACAAGAGAAAGGAAAAGGAACCAGAGCAACCCCACTCTAGCAGGTTCCTCTCTAGGAAACATGAGAAGCACTTTAAAGTGGTTCAGGACAGGAGACTTCTGATGGAGAGAAAGGTTGGAATGATACCTAACCTTGCTCCTCAATTTGGAGAGCAAGTTTTAGGGAATGACTGGGGAAAGCTAGCCACTTATCCTGCACCTGCCAACATAGCTGTGGTTAAGGAATTTTACACCAATGCAAAGAAGATTGGTGATTATCCAGCTGAGAATTATTTGGGCTATGTCAGAGGCCATGCTATCAGGTATGATCCTGATTCAATTAATAACTTTCTGGACACTGTATGGGCTGGTGAGCAGTGCCAGTTTGCTCTTTGCATGGAGGAAGGTGCTGATTATGAGGATGTGGAGAGAGTACTGTGTATACCTGGAGGACACTTCCAAAGGAATCGATCTGGCTCAGTGGTTAACATTAGGAGGACAGATTTGACTCCTCTTGCAAAGTATTGGATGGCGTTTTCTCATGCCAACATTCAGCCATGTTCACATGTGTCAGATATTACTCTCAGCAGGGCATTCTTCATCTACTGTGCTATCAGAAACTTGAATGTTAATATTGGGCAGGTGATAGCTGATGAGATTAGTGTGTGCGCCAATACTTCAAACAACAAAGCACCACTAGGACATCCTTCTTTGATCACGCACCTTTGCAAGATAGCTGGGGTGGACACTTCTGCTCCACCTTTTGAGAGGCCAAGAAAAGCTATTGATGAGGCCTACTATAGACAGTACTGTGGAGGTGATGATGCAGCTCAGCCAGTTCCACCACGCCGTGCTCGTAGAGAGAGAGGGCCAGCACAGAGCCAGACATCTGCTGAGACACATGAAGCAGAGCCATTCCAGATGAGGGACATGTATATGTCTCTTATAGGGGCTCAGTTGCAGTCCATTCACAGAGGGCAGGTGGCCACTGCTGAGATGATTGTGGGGATGTATGATACACCTCCAGCCCACAGGTGGACTATGGATGAATTCCATAATGTGGTAGCTTGGCCAGAGGAGCCAGTGCATGGAGGAGGAGCTGGAGCAGCTGAAGCTTCAGCTAGAGAGATGGAAGAAGATGAAGCTGATGATGATGATGCATTTGAAGATGATGAAGATGAGGAGAAGAGAAGATACAGAGGACAGCTCAGATTGATGAGGAGCTGAGATAGCATTTACTGATGAATGCTATCATGTGCTTATGCTTTGTGGTTTAAGTTTTCTGAACTTATTTGTTTTGTTTTTAGATTAGGGTTTGATGTACTCTATTTGAAACCTGGTTTCTTGTGATGGTTTGCTATTAACTGTGATTGTGTGATAAGTAATACTGAATGATGCTTATGATTAATTGATGTTGAGATGATGTGCACATTAAAATGCTTATACAGGTGATTCACAAGCTTTGTGAACAAATGCATGATATCATGATTGTGATTGTGAAATTAAGCAGGATGTGTATGTCAAATGTGAATGAGCTTATATGTGAGATTTTGAGCTCCAGAGTTGTTATTGTTGAATGCTATTACTTTGAAAGCATGAATGGTTTTGCCCAGGTTTTCTATGATTGAATCAATTGCTTGTTTTGCATCACATGATCAAGGCCATTTGTTGAAAACCTTTTTATTGGCCAAATTCATAAAATTAGCCCACTAAAAGAGAACACTTGTGTTCTATCCTTTGAACCCTTAGCCTTGAATATACACTGAAAACCCTTGATTGAAAATCTTTACCTTGAGTTAAGTAGAAGATCTTGTGTGGTATTGTTAAATGTTCAAGTTTGGGGTTGTTGGGAAAACATGAAAAGCATTGAGCTAAGAGCTAAAAAGTAAGAATATGCAAGAAAAAGAAAAGAAAAGAAAAAGAAGCAAAGCTCAATGCAAAGGCAAAAGAAAGTTGGGAATGAATAAGATGATTGTGTTGTATGATTCTCTTAACTCAAGGATTTTGTGATCCAGAAAAACCAATTTTCTTGTTAGCCCAGCCACATTATAAGCCATAGAAAAGTCCTTGTGATGATGCATGCTTGTGAATGTTTTTGATTGTGGTAAAATGAAAGGCAAAGTTGATTCATGTAACATTGTGATAGTAGAGTGAATGAGTGATCATCTCTTATACACTTGAGTGTGAGTGAAACACTTGACTTAGTGAGGAAATATCACATGAACACATGAACATCCATGCTTAATTGATTGATCATTCATGAAAATAGCATTTGTTGGAATTTAAATGACTTTGTGAACACTAAAGCATGTGCACATCTTGATTGAAGAAGTTTGAGTGAAGTTGCTTATCAAAGATTTTTGAATGAAGTGAATCATCATATGAATTGGTTGAAGATAGAGTTACATCTTATTTGCTTGAGGACAAGCAAAGTTTTAAGTTTGGGGTTGTGATAACAGTTGAAAAACTGTTATTTTCATGATTAAAATTGACACTAAAAGCAACCTTTACACTTAGAAACTAGCTTGAAATCATGCTTTTCTTATATTTTTAGAAATAAGAGAGCTGGACAGGTTTATGCTTGATTTCAGTGTTTTTGTGCAGGTTTTAAGGTGAATTTGGTGAAAGAAGTGAAGAAGGAGAGAGATGAAATCAGAAAAGACAATAAAAAGTGCAAAAGGAGAAGCCGAAGTCACCGCTCAGCGGCAGTTTACCGCTGAGCGGCACTCAGGAGCTGGGGAGGTCCGCTGAGGGGCAAAATGGCCGCTGAGGGGAGAAAACAAGTCACGCACTCACCGCTGAGCGGTATTTACCGCTGAGCGGCACTTTAATGGGCTTGGACTTGACTTTTTGTAATTTACGAATGATACATAAGCTTTAGGGTTTCCTAGGGTTAGGTATCTCTGGCTGGAACGAAGCAAACACTCTCTCTCCACCCCTTTGAAGGAGGATCTTGGATGCTGAGGCTTCCTCTTCACCTTTTTAGGGTTTATTCTTTCATTCTTTCATTGTAATTCATCTAGGTTCACCATGAATATGGTGAACTAAACTCTGTATGTTTGTTGGGGAATCAATGTAGTCTTGTGAAACTCTCATATATGGAATCTGTTTTTACATCTTTTAATTAAGACTTATGCTTTCTTTTCATCATTAGTTAGGGTTTTTCCTCTTTGCTTAATGCTTGCATTGTTTAACTCATTCGATGGATGATTATTGGTTTTGTCGATACGGGCACGTACGGGGAAGTCTAGATCCGGGGAATTTCTCCCAATATGATATTGGTTGTCGTTAAGCTCCTGCACTTATGAACTGATCATTAGGAATGCTAGGAATTGTATGAACTCGTGATTAGGGAGAAGCCTTCTAGAAAGGTACTTTAGAGAGTGGCATTAACAATGATGATTTGAATGTTGAATTCCTAAAATATATGAGAGTGGATAAGATGAAATTGACCCCCAACAACATATTCATACATATATTTCATTGAAAGTGTTTATCTTTTGCTTTTTGCCATTGATCAAAACTTCATGCATACATGTTTATTTCTGTCTTGCATATTAAACTCCAAATATTTCGTTTGTAAGTCTTAGTTAATCAAGAAACCACATAACTAAACTAGGTCGTGAGTCCTTTGGGAAGAACGATACTCGGTCTAACCAAGTTTATTACTTGAACGATTCGGTCATACTTGCCGATTGAAAACAAGTTTGTGACATCATAATTTGGTGTTCATAAATTTGTCAACTTCTTCAACTTCGTCAACTTCCTCCACTTCCTCCACTTCCTCCATTTCCTCCACTTCCTCCACCTCCTCCACTTCCTCCACTTCGTAAACTTCGTCAACTTCGTAAACTTCGTCAACTGCGTCCACTTAGTCCACTTCCTCCATTTCCTCCACTTCCACCACTTCCTCCAGTTCGTCAACTCCGTCCACTTCCTCCACTTTGTCCACTGCCTCCACTTCGTCCACTTCCTCAACTTCGTCCACTTCGTCCACTTCGTCTAGTTTCTCCACTTCGTCCATTTCCTCGGATTCCTCCAGTTCGTCAACTTCGTCCACTTAGTCCAGTTCCTCCACTTCCTCCACTTCTCCACTTCCTCCACTTCCTCCACTTCCTCAGCTTCGTCAACTTCGTCCACTTCCTTCACTTCGTCCACTTTCTCCACTTCGTCCACTTCGTCAACTTCATCAACTTCGTCCACTTCCTGAACTTCGTCCACTTCCTCCACTTCCTCCACTTCCTCAGCTTCGTCAACTTCGTCCACTTCCTTCACTTCGTCCACTTTCTCCACTTCGTCCACTTCGTCAACTTCGTCCACTTCGTCCACTTCCTCAACTTCGTCCACTTCCTCAACTTCGTCCACTTCCTCCACTTCCTCAACTACGTCAACTTCCTCCACTTCTTCCACTTCCTCCACTTCCTCCACTTCCTCCATTTCCTCCACTTCCTCCACATCCTCCACTTCCTCAACCTCCTCCACTTCCTCCACTTCGTGAACTTCGTCAACTTCGTAAACCAAGTCAACTTCGTCCACTTAGTCCACTTTTCCATTTCCTCCACTTCCTCCACTTCCTCCACTTCCTGCACTTCGTCAACTTCGTCCACTGCCTCCACTTCGTCTACTTCCTCAGCTTCGTCCACTTCGTCAACTTCGTCCACTTCGTCCAGTTTCTCCACTTCCTCCACTTCCTCCACTTCCTCCACTTCGTCAACCTAGTCCAGTTCCTCCACTTCCTCCATTTCCTCCACTTCCTCCACTTCCTCAGCTTCGTCAATTTCGTCCACTTCCTTCACTTCGTCCACTTTCTCCACTTCGTCCACTTCGTCCACTTCGTCAACTTCATCAACTTCGTCCACTTCGTCAACTTGTCCTCTTCGTCAACTCCGTCAAATTCGTCAACTTCGTCAACTTCGTCCACTTGGTCACCTTCAACCACTTCGTCAAGTTCCTCCACTTCACCACTTAGTCCACTTCCTTCACTTCGTCCACTTCCTCCAGTTCCTCCACTTCGTCCACTTCCTTCACTTCGTCCACTTCATCCACCTAGTACACTTCGTCGACTTCGTCCACTTCCCCCACTTCCTCCACTTCGTCCACTTCGTGCACTTCGTTCGTCCACTTCATCAACTTCGTCAACTTTGTCCAGTTCGTCCACTTCGTCCACGCCATCCACTTCGTCCACGTCGTCCACGCCATCCACTTCGTCCACATCATCCACTTCGTCCACTTCGTCAACTTCTTTCACTTCCTTCATTTCCTCCACTTCCTCCACTTCCTCCACTTCGTCAACTTCGTCCACTTCCTTCACTTCGTCCACTTTTTCCACGTGTCCACTTCCCCTACTTCCTCCATTTCCTCCACTTCCTCCACTTCCTCAGCTTCATCAACTTCGTCCACTTCCTTCACTTCGTCCACTTTCTCCACTTCGTCCACTTCATCCACTTCGTCCACTTCCTCTACTTCGTCAACTTCGTCATCTTCGTCCACTTCGTCAACTTGTTCCTCTTCGTCCACTTCGTCCACTTCGTCAACTCCGTCAACTTCGTTATGTTCGTCCACTTGATCCACTTCAACCACTTCGTCCACTTCGTCCACTTCACCACTTAGTCCACTTCCTTCACTTCGTCCACTTCCTCCACTTCCTCCACTTCGTCCACTTCGTCAACTTTGTCAACTTTGTCCACTTCGTCAACTTCGTCCACTTCGTCCAGCTAGTCCACTTCGTCGACTTCTTCCACTTCTTCCACTTCGTCAACTTCCTCCACTTCCTCCACTTCCTGCACTTCCTCCACTTCGTTAACTTCGTCCACTTTGTCCACTTCGTCAACTTCGTCCACTTCATCCACTTCGTCAACTTCATCAACGTCGTCTGATAACAGTTGAAAAATTGTTATTTTCATGATTAAAATTGACACTAAAAGCAACCTTTACACTTAGAAACTAGCTTGAAATCATGCTTTTCTTTATATTTTGGAAATAAGAGAGCTGGACAGGTTTATGCTTGATTTCAGTGTTTTTGTGCAGGTTTTAAGGTGAATTTGGTGAAAGAGTGAAGAAGGAGAGAGATGAAATCAGAAAAGACAACAAAAAGTGCAAAAGGAGAAGCCGAAGTCACCGCTCAGCGGCAGTTTACCGCTGAGCGGCACTCAGGAGTTTGCGGGAGGTCCGCTGAGGGGCAAATTGGCCGCTGAGGGGAGAAAACAAGTCACGCACTCACCGCTGAGCGGTATTTTACCGCTGAGCGGTACTCTGAAAGTCACGGGAGGTCGCTGAGGGGCAAATTGGCCGCTGAGGGGAGAAAAACAAGTCACGCAATCACCGCTGAGCGGCACTTTAATGGGCTTGGACTTGACTTTTTGTAATTTACGAATGATACATAAGCTTTAGGGTTTCCTAGGGTTAGGTATCTCTGGCTGGAACGAGGCAAACACTCTCTCTACCACCCCTTTGAAGGAGGATCTTGGATGCTGAGGCTTCCGCTTCACCTTTTTAGGGTTTATTCTTTCATTCTTTCATTGTAATTCATCTAGGTTCACCATGAATATGGTGAACTAACCTCTTTATGTTTGTTGGGGAATCAATGTAGTCTTGTGAAACTCTCATATATGGAATCTGTTTTTACATCTTTTATTTAAGATCTATGCTTTCTTTCATCATTAGTTAGGGTTTTCCTCTTTGTTTAATGCTTGCATGGTTTAACTCATTCGATGCATGATTATTGGTTTTGTCGATACGGGAAAGTACGGGGAAGTCTAGATCCGGGGAATTTCTCCCAATTTTATATTGGTTGTCGTTAAGCTCTGTACTTATGAACTAATCATTAGGAATGCTAGGAATTGTATGAACTCGTGATTAGGAGAAGCCTTCTGGAAAGGTACATTAGAGAGTGGCATTAACAATGGTGATTTGATCGTTGAATTCCTAAAATATATGAGAGTGGATAAGATGAAATGACCCCCAACAACATATCCATACATAAATTTCATTGAAAGTGTTTATCTCTTGTTTTGCCATTGATCACAATTCATGCATACATGTTATTTTCTGTCTTGCATTTTAAACCCCAATTAATTCGTTTGTAAGTCTTAGTTAATTAAGAAATCACATAACTAAACTAGGCCGTGAGTCCTTGTGGAAGAACGATACTTGGTCTTACCAAGTTTATTACTTGAACGATTCGGTCATACTTGCCGATTGAAAACAAGTTTGTGACATCATAATTTGGTGTTCATAAATTTGGCCATCAAGTTTTTGGCGCCGTTGCCGGGGACTCATGGTTTAACTGGTTAATTTGTGTGATTATTAATTATCTTTGACTTATTTTTTTTTTATTTTATTTTTAAATTTCGAATTTTTATTTTTTATTTCTTTTTGTGCTAACCAAATCTTCTAGGGTTTTGTGTTCTTGTGTATGCAGGAGGCAATTCGAACTAGGAGCAAGAAAACAACAGAACCGTTGCTTGAAGGATTAGAAGACAGTAGACGGAGGAGAAGAATCAGAACATCTAGAGAACTTTTCCCTCCTCCGGAAACTCTGTTGCAACTATCACCACAAGGTTCTGATAATAGCACAGAAAATATGGAGAATAATCATATCAGAAGAACTCTTGCTGATTACACTAATGTAGCTGGACCTCAACATTTTAACAGCATAGCTAGACCTAGAGTCAATGCAGCCAATATGGAGGTCAAACCAGCATTGATCCAACTGGTGAAGAGTATCAATTTAATGGGTTATCTCATGAAAGCCCATATGAGCACCTGACTACATTTAATGAAATTTGCATCACAGTGAAAATCAATGGGGTGCCAGACGAAGCAATCAAACTTAGTTTGTTTCCTTTCTCATTGGGAGGCAATGCTAAGCTTTGGTTGAACTCTTTTCCAGAAGGAAGTTTCACAGAGGGAAGCAGTGGTAACAAAGTTTTGAACAAGTACTTTCCACAATCAAAAGTGACAAAAGGCAAGCAAGAGATATCTTCATTTAAGCAGGGATGGAAGAATCACTGGGGCATGCATGGGATAGATACAAAAGTCTGCTAAGAAAAACACCCACGCATGGCTTTGAAGAACAAGAAGTAGTCTTAACTTTCCTTGGAGGGCTTGGTTCACAAACCAAGATGATGCTTGATGCCTCAGCAGGAGGCAATATAAATGAAAACTCCAGAGGAAGCTATAGAAATTATTGACAACATGGCTACTAGTGATAATGAGCTCAACAGCGAAAGAGGAGTTCTATGCAACAAAAAGGGGTTCTCCAATTACAGACACATGATGCCTTGCTAGCTCAAAATAAAATTCTAACTCAACAGCTGGAGACTCTGACTAAAACTCTTGCACAATTACCTAAAGAGTTGAAAACTGCTGCACAGGTGCAAACTCAGTTGTGCGAATTATGTGGAGGTGATCATATCAATGGTCAATGTGCTTTTCCAGTGGAGGCCTTGGAGGATGTTAATTTCATGGCTAATCAATTTCCATACCGTCAAGGGAATTACAATCAAGGGTGGAAACCACATCCAAGCATTGGTCAAGGACAAACTGGGCAAGCAAATCAATATAATAAGCAGCAGCAACCAACCTTTGGCAACAGTTATCTATGCTTAATGAAAATCAACAAGGTTGGAAGAAACTCTTCAGCAATTCATACAGAAAACCGAATCTTCTCAAAAGAGCACTGAAGCTGCTATAAAGAATTTGGAGATTCAAATGGGTCAGATTACCAAGCAATTGGAAGAAAGGCCAAATAGAAATTTTGGGGCTATACTGAGGTTAACCCTAGAGAAGAGTGCAAAGTGGTAAAGAGTGTGAATGAAGAGATAATTGAGTTAGAAGAAGGAGAAACAGAAGAAGAAGAGAAATAGAGAGCAAAAACAATTTTCCTTTTCCAATAAATCAAGAGAAACAAATGGATTTCACAGAATTATTCAGAATGGTGGATAATAAAGCACCTTGGGAACAGATTTTACAGAAAATTGCAGTTTACACAAAATCTGATGAAGAAATTTCTACAAAGAAGAGACGTAGAGATGATGAGGCAAAAGAGTGTATAACTGTTAAGAAGAGTCATTCCCTCCTAAAGCGTCAGATCCAGGTAGTTTTTCTATCCCTTGTACTATAGGGAAGAAAAAGGTAAAGAAAGCTCTCCTTGATTTAGGGTCAAGTGTTAACTTGATACCTTATTCTTTACTGGAGCAATCGGCAAAGTTAAAATGAAACATGCAAAGATTAAAATAGTAATGGCCGATGGATCTTCAAAGGAGCCATGTGGGATTGTAGAGGACATTATAGTTTGTGTTGGCAAACTTCAGTTCTTGGCAGACTTTGTGGTGATGAAGATGGAGACTGAGAAGATACCTATCATACTTGGAAGACCGTTTATGAAAACGGCCAGGGCTATCATAGATGTAAATGAAGGTATAGTGGTGCTCCAGGATAGAGAGGAGAGAGTGGTGGTAGATGTTTTCAAAGATGAGATGCAAGCAAAGGAGGAAGAAGCTAGTTATAAAGCTGCATTTCGAGATGCACCCATGACTAGCCGTAAAGATGAAAATCTTGAGGTTTCAGGTAACCATTGTTTGTTGTTTCAGGTACCCAAGGTAGAAGAGATTGGAAGAGGAGAAGAAAATTCCTAGAGACTGGAAAAGAAGACTCCAACTTGGCACACCTGTTAGAATCAAGAACAAGTTGTGGGTTGTGAAGGGCTTTAAAGAGAAGGAGATGATAGAGATAGAGTCTCCATGTTCTAGAAGAACCAAAACAGTTCAAAGGAAACAGCTGAGGAATTGGTGGAATAACAACATCAATTACAAAGAAGATGGAACTTGAACTTTATTGGGTCAAGCTAATGACATTAAAGAGCGCTTGCTGGGAGGCAACCCAGTGAATTTAAAAACTTTTGATTTGGTTTTGTAATTTTTTTTTATTTGTGAACATTATTTCTGTATTTATTTTGTTGGATATAGCATCTACTGAAAGATGCTAGGTGGTTAAGTATCTACTGAAGGATACAATGGTTGTAACACCTACTGATGGGTGTTGGTGGATTTTGGGTCAGGCTCGTGACGTTTAACAAGCGCTACCTGGGAGGCAACCCAGTTGATTGAATATTTCTGTTTGTTTGTTTTAGTTAGGGTTTGCATAAGCATTTTGAACATTGAATTGCAGGGAGCCAGTGAGGGGCATGTCTAGGAGGCACGTAGGTTAAGAAAAGAAGGAGAAGAGCACTTCACGAAAGTGCCGCTGAGCGGTACTTTACCGCTGAGCGGTACTCTCGCAGAATAGGGTTTTAGTTCCCCTTAGCGGGACCCGAGCCCATTAGGGTATTTTTAAACCCTAAGCTGCGCATTCTCACACTTTCAGACTTTTCTTTGCACAAACACTCCCACATACCTTCTCCAAGGTTTTCCACATCTTTTCACTCTTCCCTCTTAAGAAAATTTCTCTTCCACTCACTTTTTCACTAGTGTGCCATCAAAGTTTGGGGTTGGAAGAGCATTCTAGCTTGGAAGCATTCTCATTGCATCTAGTATCTCCACCCAAGTAAGTAAAATGCATTTTGTTCATTCTAGGGTTTTTGATTTTGAATATGATTGTCAAAGCATGAAGATTTAGGGGTTTTGATTTCTTTGCATGATTTGATGATATATTTGATGTTTGAACCGATTAAACTGCATGATTATGAACTGGAAAACTGAAAATTGCATTTGGGTGGAGTTAGGAAAGCTTTAAAACAGGTTTTTCAAAAATCTGCAGAGTTACCGCTGAGGGGTAAACTGCCGCTGAGCGGCACTCTGCCAGATTTGATTTTTCTGGTTTTGTGTGATCTGGAATGTGGTACTGGTGGCGCTGAGGGGAAATTCTGGCCCTCAGCGGTGGTTTAGCTTCGAAAGGAGTTGTGTTCTGTGTTTTACTAATGATTAACATCATGTTCTGTGGTTTGGTTTTGTGTTTTGAATGTAGGAATGGCATCCTCATCCGGAAAAAGATTGAAAACCATGGCAAACAAGAGAAAGGAAAAGGAACCAGAGCAACCCCATCTAGCAGGTTCCTCTCTAGGAAACATGAGAAGCACTTTAAAGTGGTTCAGGACAGGAGACTTCTGATGGAGAGAAAGGTTGGAATGATACCTAACCTTGCTCCTCAATTTGGAGAGCAAGTTTTAGGGAATGATGGGGAAAGCTAGCCACTTATCCTGCACCTGCCAACATAGCTGTGGTTAAGGAATTTTACACCAATGCAAAGAAGATTGGTGATTATCCAGCTGAGAATTATTTGGGCTATGTTAGAGGCCATGCTATCAGGTATGATCCTGATTCAATTAATAACTTTCTGGACACTGTATGGGCTGGTGAGCAGTGCCAGTTTGCTCTTTGCATGGAGGAAGGTGCTGATTATGAGGATGTGGAGAGAGTACTGTGTATACCTGGAGGACACTTCCAAAGGAATAGATCTGGCTCAGTGGTTAACATTAGGAGGACAGATTTGACTCCTCTTGCAAAGTATTGGATGGCGTTTTCTCATGCCAACATTCAGCCATGTTCACATGTGTCAGATATTACTCTCAGCAGGGCATTCTTCATCTACTGTGCTATCAGAAACTTGAATGTTAATATTGGGCAGGTGATAGCTGATGAGATTAGTGTGTGCGCCAATACTTCAAACAACAAAGCACCACTAGGACATCCTTCTTTGATCACGCACCTTTGCAAGATAGCTGGGGTGGACACTTCTGCTCCACCTTTTGAGAGGCCAAGAAAAGCTATTGATGAGGCCTACTATAGACAGTACTGTGGAGGTGATGATGCAGCTCAGCCAGTTCCACCACGCCGTGCTCGTAGAGAGAGAGGGCCAGCACAGAGCCAGACATCTGCTGAGACACATGAAGCAGAGCCATTCCAGATGAGGGACATGTATATGTCTCTTATAGGGGCTCAGTTGCAGTCCATTCACAGAGGGCAGGTGGCCACTGCTGAGATGATTGTGGGGATGTATGATACACCTCCAGCCCACAGGTGGACTATGGATGAATTCCATAATGTGGTAGCTTGGCCAGAGGAGCCAGTGCATGGAGGAGGAGCTGGAGCAGCTGAAGCTTCAGCTAGAGATATGGAAGAAGATGAAGCTGATGAGGATGATGCATTTGAAGATGATGAAGATGAGGAGGAAGAGGAAGATACAGAGGACAGCTCAGATTGATGAGGAGCTGAGATAGCATTTACTGATGAATGCTATCATGTGCTTATGCTTTGTGGTTTAAGTTTTCTGAACTTA
This sequence comes from Vigna umbellata, assembly GCF_029865625.1. Classification (NCBI taxonomy): domain Eukaryota; kingdom Viridiplantae; phylum Streptophyta; class Magnoliopsida; order Fabales; family Fabaceae; genus Vigna; species Vigna umbellata. Next base: position 16,580,438 of record NC_142170.1, on the reverse strand, counting down.
TTTGTTTTGTTTTTAGATTAGGGTTTGATGTACTCTATTTGAAACCTGGTTTCTTGTGATGGTTTGCTATTAACTGTGATTGTTGATAAGTAATACTGAATGATGCTTATGATTATTGATGTTGAGATGATGTGCACATTAAATGCTTATACAGGTGATTCACAAGCTTTGTGAACAAATGCATGATATCATGATTGTGATTGTGAAATTAAGCAGGATGTGTATGTCAAATGTGAATGAGCTTATATGTGAGATTTTGAGCTCCAGAGTTGTTATTGTTGAATGCTATTACTTTGAAAGCATGAATGGTTTTGCCCAGGTTTTCTATGATTGAATCAATTGCTTGTTTTGCATCATGTGATCAAGGCCATTTGTTGAAAACCTTTTTATTGGCCAAATTCATAAAATTAGCCCACTAAAAGAGAACACTGTGTTCTATCCTTTGAACCCTTAGCCTTGAATATACACTGAAAACCCTTGATTGAAAATCTTTACCTTGAGTTAAGTAGAAGATCTTGTGTGGTATTGTTAAATGTTCAAGTTTGGGGTTGTTGGGAAAACATGAAAAGCATTGAGCTAAGAGCTAAAAAGTAAGAATATGCAAAGAAAAAGAAAAGAAAAGAAAAAGAAGCAAAGCTCAATGCAAAGGCAAAAGAAAGTTGGGAATGAATAAGATGATTGTGTTGTTATGATTCTCTTAACTCAAGGATTTTGTGATCCAGAAAAAAATTTTCTTGTTAGCCCAGCCACATTATAAGCCATAGAAAAGTCCTTGTGATGATGCATGCTTGTGAATGTTTTTGATTGTGGTAAAATGAAAGGCAAAGTTAATTCATGTAACATTGTGATAGTAGAGTGAATGAGTGATCATCTCTTATACACTTGAGTGTGAGTGAAACACTTGACTTAGTGAGGAAATATCACATGAACACATGAACATCCATGTTAATTGATTGATCATTCATGAAAATAGCATTTGTTGGAATTTAAATGACTTTGTGAACACTAAAGCATGTGCACATCTTGATTGAACTCTTGGTCATAAGTTTGAGTGAAGTTTTTGCTTATCTTGAAAAGAAGATTTTTGAATGAAGTGAATCATCATATGAATTGGTTGAAGATAGAGTTACATCTTATTTGCTTGAGGACAAGCAAAGTTTTAAGTTTGGGGTTGTGATAACAGTTGAAAAACTGTTATTTTCATGATTAAAATTGACACTAAAAGCAACCTTTACACTTAGAAACTAGCTTGAAATCATGTTTTTCTTATATTTTTGAAATAAGAGAGCTGGACAGGTTTATGCTTGATTTCAGTGTTTTTGTGCAGGTTTTAAGGTGAATTTGGTAAAGAAGTGAAGAAGGAGAGAGATGAAATCAGAAAAGACAATAAAAAGTGCAAAAGGAGAAGCCGAAGTCACCGCTCAGCGGCAGTTTACCGCTGAGCGGCACTCAGGAGTTTGCGGGAGGTCCGCTGAGGGGCAAAATGGCCGCTGAGGGGAGAAAACAAGTCACGCACTCACCGCTGAGCGGTATTTACCGCTGAGCGGTACTCTGGAAGTCACGGGAGATCCGCTGAGGGGCAAAATGGCCGCTGAGGGGAGAAAACAAGTCACGCAATCACCGCTGAGCGGTAGTTTACCGCTGAGCGGCACTTTAATGGGCTTGGACTTGACTTTTTGTAATTTACGAATGATACATAAGCTTTAGGGTTTCCTAGGGTTAGGTATCTCTGGCTGGAACGAGGCAAACACTCTCTCTACCACCCCTTTGAAGGAGGATCTTGGATGCTGAGGCTTCCGCTTCACCTTTTTAGGGTTTATTCTTTCATTCTTTCATTGTAATTCATCTAGGTTCACCATGAATATGGTGAACTAACCTCTTTATGTTTGTTGGGGAATCAATGTAGTCTTGTGAAACTCTCATATATGGAATCTGTTTTTACATCTTTTAATTAAGACTTATGCTTTCTTTCATCATTAGTTAGGGTTTTTCCTCTTTGTTAATGCTTGCATGGTTTAACTCATTCGATGCATGATTATTGGTTTTGTCGATACGGGAACGTACGGGGAAGTCTAGATCCGGGGAATTTCTCCCAATTTTATATTGGTTGTCGTTAAGCTCCTGACTTATGAACTATCATTAGGAATGCTAGGAATTGTATGAACTCGTGATTAGGGAGAAGCCTTCTGGAAAGGTACATTAGAGAGTGGCATTAACAATGGTGATTTGATCGTTGAATTCCTAAAATATATGAGAGTGGATAAGATGAAATTGAACCCCAACAACATATCCATACATAAATTTCATTGAAAGTGTTTATCTTTTGTTTTGCCATTGATCACAATTCATGCATACATGTTTATTTTCTGTCTTGCATTTTAAACCCCAATTAATTCGTTTGTAAGTCTTAGTTAATTAAGAAATCACATAACTAAACTAGGCCGTGAGTCCTTTGGGAAGAACGATACTTGGTCTTACCAAGTTTTATTACTTGAACGATTCGGTCATACTTGCCGATTGAAAACAAGTTTGTGACATCATAATTTGGTGTTCATAAATTTGTCCATCAAGTTTTTGGTCCACTATGTCAATTTCGTCCACTTCGTCAACTTTGTTCACATCCTCCACTTCCTCATCTTCCTCCACTTCCTCCACTTCCTCCAATTCCATCGCTTCCTCAACTTCCTTCACTTCCTCCACTTCCTCAGCTTCGTCCACTTCGTCCACTGCCTCCACTTCCTCAACTTCCTCCACTTCCTCCACTTCCACAGCTTCGTCCACTTCGTCCAGTTCATCCACTTCGTCCACTTCGTCAACTTCTTCCACTTCGTCAACTTGTTCCACTTCTTCCCCTACGTCTACGTCGTCCACTTCCTTCATTTCCTCCACTTCCTCCACTTCGTGCACCTTGTCCACCTCGTCCACTTCGTCCACCTCGTCCACTTCGTCAACTTCGCTTACTTCGTCAACTTCGTCCACTTTGTCAACTTAGTCCACTTCGTCGCCTTCGTCTACGTCGTCCACTTCCTCCACTTTGTCCACTTCCTCCACATCGTCCACTTTATCAACTTCGTCTACTTCGTCAACTTCGTGCACATCCTCCACCTCCTCCACTTCCTCCATTACCTCAACTTCCTCCACTTCATCAACTTCGTCAACTTGGTCCACTTCCTCCAATATGTCCACTTCATCCACTTCGTAGACTTCGGCCACCTCGTCCACTTCGTCCACTTCGTCCACTTCGTCAACTTCGTCCACTTCGTCAACTTAGTCCACTTTGTCCCCGTCGTCTACGTTGTCCACTTCCTCCGCTTCGTCCAATTTCTCCACATCGTCCACTTTTCCAACTTCCTCCACTTCCTCCGTTTCCTCCGCTTCCTCCGCTTTCTCCACTTCGTCAACTTCATCCAGTTCACTACTTCTCCACATACTCCACTTTGTCCACTAACTCCTCTTCGCCCACTTCCTCCACTTCGTCAACTTCATCCACTTCCTCCCCATCATCCACTTCGTCCACTTCGTCAACGTCGTCAACTTCGCCCACTTCCTCCACTTTCTCCACTTCCTCCACTTCTTCAACTTCATTCACTTACTCCACTTCAACCACTTCCTCCACTATCTCCACTTCCTCGACTTCCTCCACTTCGTCCACCTCGTCCACTTCGTCAACTTCGTCCACTTCGTCCACTTCGTCCACTTTGTTCACTTCGTCGGCATTCTCCGCTATGTCCACTTCGTCCACTTCGTAGACCACGTCCACCTCGTCCACTTCGTCCACTTCGTTAACTTTGTCAACTTCGTCAACTTCCTTCACTTCCTCTGCTTCCTCCGCTTCCTCCGCTTTCTCCACTTCGTCAACTTCGTCCAGTTCACCACTTCTCCACATCCTCCCCTTCGTCCACTTCCTCCTCTTCGTCCACTTCCTCCACTTCGTCAACTTCGTCCACTTCCTCCACATCGTCCGCTTCGTTCACTTCGTCAACGTCGTCAACTTCGCCCACTTCCTCCACTTCCTCCACTTCCTCCAATTCCTCAACTTCCTTCACTTACTCCACTTCATCGACTTCCTCCACTTTCTCGACTTCCTCGACTTCGTCCACTTCGTCCACTTCATCCACTTCGTCCACCTCGTCCACTTCGTCCACTTCATCCACTTCGTCCACTTCGTCAACTTCGTCCAATTCGTCGACTTAGTCCACTTCGTCCCCGTCGTCTACTTGCTCCACTTCGTCCACTTCCTCCACATCGTCCACTTTTTCAACTTTGTCCACTTCCTCAACTTCCTCCACTTCGTCAACTTCGTCAACTTCCTCTACTTCCTCCACTTCGTCCACAATGTCCACTTCGTCCACTTCCCAGACTTCGTCCACCTAGTTCACTTCACCAACTTCGTCAACTTCCTACACTTCTTCCACTTCCTCCCACTTATTCCTTTTCATCCGATTCCTCCGCTTCCTCCAGTTTGTCAACTTCGTCCATTTCGCCACTTCCTCCACTTCCTCCACTTCCTCCACTTCTTCCATTTCGTCCACTTCGTCCACTTCCTCAACTTCGTCCACTTCCTCAACTTCTTCCACTTCATCCACACCGCCCACTTCCTCCACTTCGTCCACTTCCTCCACTTCGTCCACTTCCTCCACTTCTTCCACTTCGTCCACTTCGTCAACCTCCTCCACTTCCTCCACTTCGTCAACTATGTCCACTTCGTCCATTTCGTAGACTTCGTCCACCTCGTCCACTTCGTAGACTTCGTCCACCTCGTCCACCTCGTCCACTTCGTCCACTTCGTCCACTTCGTCAACTTCGTCAACTTCCTCCACTTTCTCCGCTTCCTCCGTTTCCTTTGCTTCGTCAACTTCGTCCACTTCATCCACTTCGCTACTTCACCACATCCTCCACTTCCTCAACTTCCTCCACTTCCTCCGCTTCCTCTGCTTCCTCCGCTTCCTCCGCTTCCTCCGCTTCGTCACCTTCGTCCACTTCGTTCACTGCGCCGCTTCGTCACCTTCCTCCGCTTCGTCACCTTCGTCACCTTCGTTCACTTCGTCCACTTCGTCAACCTCGTCCACTTCGTCAACTTCGTCCACTTTGTCAACTTGGTCCACTTCGTCCACTTCGTCAACTTAGTCCACTTCGTCGCCTTCGTCTCCGTCGTCCACTTCCTCCACTTTGTCACCTTCCTCCACATCGTCCACTTCGTCCACTTCGTCCACTTCGTCAACTTCGTGCACATCCTCCACCTCCTTCGCTTCCTCCACTACCTCAATTTCCTCCACTTCATCAACATCGTCAACTTGGTCCACTTCCTCCAATATGTCCACTTCATCCACTTCGTAGACTTCGGCCACCTCGTCCACCTCGTCCACTTCTCCACTTCTCCACATCTTCCACTTCCTCCACTTCTCCACATCTTCCACTTCCTCCACTTCCTTCGCTTTGTCAACTTCGTCTACTTCGCCACTTCGTCCACTTCCTTCAGTTCCTCCTTTTCTAATGATTCCGCCGCTTCCTCCAGTTCGTCCACTTCGTCCACTTCGCCACTTCCTCCACTTCCTACTCTTTTTCCATTTCGTCCACTTCGTCCATTTCCTCCATTTCGTCAACTTCGTCAACTTTGTCCACTTCGCCCACTTCCCCCATTTCCTCCACTTCCCCCACTTCCTCCACTTCGTCCACTTCCTCAGCTTCGTCCACTTCGTCCACTTCCTCACTTCCTCAACTTCTTCCTTTCTTCTTCCCTTCTCTAACGTCGTCCACTTCCTCCACTTCCTCCACCTCGTCCACTTAGTCCACCTCGTCCACCTCGTCCACCTCATCCACTTCATCCACTTCGTCCACCTCGTCCATTTCGTCATCTTGGTCCACTTGGTCCACTTCGTCCACTTCGTCAACTTCGTCCACTTCGTCAACTTAGTCCACTTCGTCCCCGTCGTCTACGTCGTCCACTTCCTCCGCTTCGTCCACTTCCTCCACATTGTCCACTTTTTCAACTTCGTCCACTTCCTCAACTTCCTCCACTTCCTCCACTTCCTCCACTTCGTCAACTTCGTCAACTACCTCCACTTCCTCCACTTCGTCCACTATGTCCACTTCGTGCACTTCCTAGACTTCGTCCACCTCGTCCACTTCGTCAACTTCGTCAACTTCCTACACTTCCTCCACTTCCTCCTTTTCATCTGATTCCTCCGCTTCCTCCAGTTCGTCCACTTCGTCACTTACTCCACTTCCTCCACTTCGTCAACTTCGTCCACTTCATCTACTTCGCCCACTTCCTCCACTTCGTCCACTTCCTCCATTTCTTCCACTTCGTCCACTTCATCAACTTCCTCCACTTCCTCCACTTCGACAACTATGTCCACTTCGTCCACTTCGTAGACTTCGTCCACCTCGTCCACTTCGTAGACTTCATCCCCTCGTCCACTTCGTCAACTTCGTCCATTTCGTCAACTTTGTCCTTCGTCAACTTCGTTCACTTCGTCAAGTTAGTCCACTTCGTCGCCTTCATCTACGTCGTCCACTTCCTCCACTTTGTCCACTTCCTCCATATCGTCCACTTTGTCAACTTCGTCCACTTCGTCAACTTCGTGCACATCCTCCGCCTCCTCCACTTCCTCCACTACCTCAACTTCCTCCACTTCGTCAACTTCGTCAACTTCCTCCACTATGTCCCTTCGTCCACTTTGTAGACTTCGACCACTTCGTAGACTTCAGCCACCTCGTCCACTTCGCCACTTCTCCACATCTTCCACTTCCTCCGCTTCCTCCACTTCCTCACTTCCTTCACTTTGTCAACTACGTCTACTTCGCCACTTCGTCCACTTCCTCAAGTTCCTCCTTTTTCCTCCGATTCCTCTGCTTCCTCCATTCGTCGTCACTCGTCCACTTCGCCACTTCCTCCACTTCCTCAACTTCTTCCATTTCGTCCACTTGTCCACTTCCTCCATTTCGTCAACTTCGCCCACTTCGCCCAATTCCCCCACTTCCATTTCGTCCACTTCGTCAATTTCGTCCACTTGCTCACTTCTTCCATTTCTTCACCTTCGTCTACGTCGTCCACTTCCTCCACTTCCTTCACTTCCTCCACTTCCTCCACTTCTCCACTTCGTCCACTTTGTCCACTTCGTCCACCTCGTCCACCTCGTCCACTTCGTCCACCTCGTCCACTTCATCCACTTCGTCCACCTCGTCCACTTCGTCCACTTCGTCCACTTCATCCACTTCGTCAACTTCGTCCAATTCGTCGACTTAGTCCACTTCGTCCCCCGTGTCTACGTCGTCTACTTCCTCCACTTCGTCCACTTCCTCCACATCGTCCACTTTTTCAACTTTGTCCACTTCCTCAACTTCCTCCACTTCCTCCACTTCGTCAACTTCATCAACTTCCTCTACATCCTCCACTTCGTCCACTATGTCCACTTCGTCCACTTCCCGGACTTCGTCCACCTAGTCCACTTCACCAACTTCGTCAACTTCCTACACTTCTTCCACTTCCTCCCACTTATTCCTTTTCATCCGATTCCTCCGCTTCCTCCAGTTTGTCAACTTCGTCCATTTCGCCACTTCTTCCACTTCCTCCACTTCCTCCACTTCTTCCATTTCGTCCACTTCGTCCAATTCCTCAACTTCCTCCACTTCCTCAACTTCTTCCACTTCATCCACTTCGCCCACTTCCTCCACTTCGTCCACTTCCTCCACTTCTTCCACTTCGTCCACTTCGTCAACCTCCTCCACTTCCTCCACTTCGTCAACAATGTCCACTTCGTCCATTTCGTAGACTTCGTCCACCTCGTCCACTTCGTAGACTTCGTCCACCTCGTCCACTTCGTCCCCTCGTCCACTTCGTCCACTTCGTCAACTTCGTCAACTTCCTCCACTTTCTCCGCTTCCTCCGTTTCCTCCGCTTCGTCAACTTCGTCCACTTCATCCACTTCGCTACTTCTCCACATCCTCCACTTCCTCAACTTCCTCCACTTCCTCCGCTTCATCTGCTTCCTCCGCTTCCTCCGCTTCCTCCGCTTCGTCACCTTCGTCCACTTCGTTCACTGCGCCGCTTCTCCACATCCTCCACTTCGTCCACTTCGTCCACCTCCTTCACTTTGTCAACTTCGTCCACTTCGCCACTTCGCCACTTCCTCCACTTCCTTCACTTCGTCAACTTCGTTGACTCGCCACTTCCTCCACTTCATCCACTTCGTCCACTTCGTCCACTTCCTCCACTTCCTCCACTTCCACCCTCCATTTCCTCCCTTCCTCCACTTCGTCCCTTTGTCAATTTCGTCAACTGCGTCAACTTCGTCCACTTCCTCTAGTCCCTCCCTCCCTCCGCTTCGTCCGCTTCGTCCGCTTCGTCCACTTCGTCCACTTCGCAGTTCACCACTTCGCCACTTCCTCCACTTCCTCCACATCCTCCCTTCCTCGACTTCCTCAACTTCGTCCACTTCGTCCACTTCCTCCACTTCGTCACTTCCTCCACTTTCCCCACTTCGTCCACTTCGTCCACTTCTTCCATTTCCTCCCCTTAGTCTACGTCGTCCACTTCCTTCACTTGCTAGACTTCCTCCACTTCCTCGACTTCCTCAAATTCGTGCACTTCCTCCACCTCGTCCACCTCGTCCACTTCGTCCACCTCGTCAACTTCGTCCACCTTTTCAACTTCGTCCACTCGTCAATTTCGTCCACTTCCTCAACTTCCTCGACTTCCTCCACTTCGTCAACTTGGTCCACTTCCTCCACTATGTCCACTGCATCCACTTCCTTCAGTTCCTCCTTTCTCCGATTCCTCCGCTTCCTCCAGTTCGTCAACTTCGTCCACTTCGCCACTTTCTCCACTTCCTCAACTTCTTCCATTTCGTCCACTTCGTCAACTTCGTCCACTTCCTCCACTTCGCCGTCTTCCCCCACTTCCTGCATGATGAAGTTGCTCCACAGAAGTGAGGATTGAAGACAGTGGAATGATGAATGGAATCATGAGCAATGTTGAATATGGCTCACGAGAGGTAGTGGCAGCGGACTAAGATGTGATTTAGCAGCAGCAGTATAGTTAATGCAGTGGAGGCAGATCTGGATGCAGAGATGGATGTAGAGATGGATGCAGAGCTCTATGGTGAGTGGATTATCTAACTCAGAAGCCTTCACTGGAAGGAAGCTAGAAGGAGAAGGAAAGCTCATAAGAGGTGACTTTTGGCAGAGTTCTGGTTGCTGGAAAATGCATCAGCATAGTAAAACTCCATATATTCAAGTGAACTTCAGGCTTTGCTTATGAGATTTTATAGATCAATCTCAAAGCTTAAGCAAGCCTTTTACACGTTTTCTTTAGATCTGAATGTTAACCATGTGCTAAATGTGTGGCTTCTAGAAAGCCTTATGAAACACGTGATAATTGAATTTTACATGTGAAAATGAAAAAATTACTAATGCCACCCCATAGAAGGATAAGCACACCCCTTCTTGTGGTAAATGTCCATTTTACCCTTCTCCATGTTTTGGCAAATTTGAACATCTTCTTGTTCTCCAATTTTCCATCCAAAAATAGCAAATAGTATTTGACCTTGGGGAGAATACTCATCTTGGAGCTTTTTGGCCATCCTCTTGTGATGGGTCCTATGGTGCTAGACCTTCTTGTATCATCCCCTCCCTCTTGAGAAGGATTTGCCCTCAAATCCAAAAGGTCTTCATCTTCACTATCAAATCCTGAAAAAGGTTTAAGATCAGATACATTGAAGGTAGCATGAACACCATATTCAGGAGGAAGATCAAGTTGATATGCATTGTTATTAATCCTCCTTATCACTCTAAAAGGTCCATCTCCTCTAGGATTGAGTTTGGATTTTCTTAGTTGAGGAAATCTTTCCTTTCTAAGATGAACCCAAACTAATCTCCTTCATTGAAGATTAACTCTTTCTTGCCCTTATTATGTTGCTTGGCATATTTCTCATTTTGTTGTTGAATTTGATTTTAACCTTTGATGTAATTCTTTGATAAACTTAGATTTAGATACCCCATCTTGATGAACAAAATCAATAGAATTTGGAAGGGGTATTAAATCCATGGGTGTCAAAGGATTAAAACCATAAACAACTTCAAAAGGAGACAATTTAGTAGTTCCATGAACTACTCTATTGTAGGCAAACTCAACATGAGGAAGATACTCATCCCAAGATTTGTGATTCCTTTAGAACTACCCTTAGTAAAGTGGAAAGAGATCTATTACTACTCAGTTTGACCATCTGTTTGAGGATGGCAAGTAGTAGAAAAAGATAACTTAGTCCCTAATCTAGACCATAAGGTCCTCCAAAAGTGACTAAGAAATTTTGTATCTCTATCCGAAACTATTACCTTAGGTAACCATGAAGTTTAACCACATCTCTAAAGAATAACTTTGCAATGTTGCTTGCATCATCTACTTTGTGGCAAGGTATAAAATGAGCCATTTTGCTAAATCTATCTACCACCACAAAGATAGAATCAAAACCCCTAGAAGTTTTGGGAAGACCTAACACAAAATCCATACTTATCTCTTCCCAAGGGGTGGAAGCAACATTCAAAGGAGTATAAGTCCATGAGGCATTGATTTAGATTTAGCTTCTAAACAAGTTATACACTTAAAGCAATGCCTTTGAACATCCCTTCTCATGTGAGGCCAAAAGAATTTTTCTTTCAACATGCCAAGGGTCTTTTCTACCCCAAAATGTCCCATTAATCCTCCCTCATGTGTCTCTTTAACAAGGAGTTTTCTATGTGAACCTTGAGGAATGCAAATTTTTCCTTCTTTAAAAAGATACCCCTCTTTCACATAGAATCCTCCTTGAGGTTTATTGAGACATTCCTCATAGATATGAGCAAAATCAAGATCTTGTGAATATAATTCAAGAATGTTATTAAATCCAAGAATTTGAGCTCCCAATGTGGCTAATAGATTAATTTTTCTTGACAAAGCATCAGCCACCACATTGGATTTTCCTTTCTTGTATTTAATAACATAAGTGAATTGTTCAATGAATTCCAACCACTTAGCATGCCTCTTTTGTAACTTGTGTTGACTCTTCAAATACTTAAGTGATTCATGATCACTATGAATGATAAACTCCTTGGCAACAAGGTAATGTTCCCAAGTTTGAAGAGCCCTCACAAGTGCATAGAGTTCTTTGTCATAGGTGGGGTAATTACAAGAGGCACCATGAAGTTTTTCACTAAAGTATGCAATTGGGTGTCCTTCTTGTAATAATACTGCACCTATGCCAAATCCTGAAGCATCACATTCTAGCTCAAAAGTTTTGGAAAAATTTGGCAAAGCTAGAATGGGTGCTTGTGTGAGCTTCTCTTTGAGTAGCTCAAAAGCTTTTGTTGTTTATCCCCCCAATGGAATGTAACATCTTTTTTCACCAACTCATTGAGGGGTGAAGCAAGACTAGAGAAGTTAGGAACAAATCTTCTAAAAAGCTTGCCAACCCATGGAAGCTCCTTACTTCTCCTACATTCTTTGGAGGAGGCCAATCTTGGATGGCCTTTATTTTTTCTGGGTCCACATGAACCCCATTTTTGGTGACCACAAATCCAAGAAATATGACACTATCAACACAAAAGGTACACTTGTCAAAGTTTGCAAACAATTTGTGTGTTCTAAGAATTGTTAAAACAACTCTCAAATGTTTTTCATGAGTTTGCAAATTTTGACTATATACCAAGATGTCATCAAAGTAAACAACTACAAACTTCCCAATGCAATCCCTAAGGACATGATTCATAAGTCTCATGAATGTGCTTGGAGCATTTGTAAGACCAAAAGGCATAACTAGCCATTCATATAATCCAAACTTGGTCTTAAAGGCAGTTTTCCATTCATCACCTTCTTAATTCTTATTTGGTGATAGCCACTTTTTAAATCTACCTTTGAAAATATTTGTGCTCCATGCAATTCATCCAACATATCATCAAGCCTAGGAATGGGATGTCTATACTTGATTGTGATGTTGTTGATAGCTCTACAATCACAACACATGCGCCACTTCCCATCTTTTTTTGGTACAAGTAACACTGGTACAGCACAGGGACTTAGACTCTTTTGAACTAAGCCTTTATCTAGCAACTCTTGGACTTGTGTCTCAATCTCCTTAGTTTCTTGGGGATTTGTCCTATAGGCTGGCCTATTAGGAAGAACTGCCCCTGGAATGAAATCAATTTGATGTTCAATTCCTCTTATGGGTGGAAGCCCTTTTGGAATTTCTTGTGGGAATAGATCATCAAATTCTTTCAAAAGTTTTTGAATGGATGGAGAAAGAGTTGAAGTCTTTGAATCACTAGATGTGCATGTAAGTGTCCCTTGACAAAGAAGAAGATATGAAGGTTGCTCAACTTGAAGTGTATTGATTAAAGTCTTTTTGTTTAAAAGGACTTCATGTTGAGTGACCTTAGGTGGCACACTTGTTTCTATACCTCCCTTTCTTTTTGACTTTTTCTTTTGATCATGTTCTTGCTTTCTTAAAATCTTCATTTGTGCTTGATCCTTAGCCACTTGGGTAGGAGTCAAAGGATGAAGCACAAACTTCTTGTCCTTTTGATGGATAGTGATGGTATTGGTTAGACCATGATGGATAGTTTGATGATCAAATTGCCATGGTCTCCCCAATAACACATGACATGCTTCCATGGGAACTATATCACATAAAACTTCATCTTTGAAGTTCCCAATGGAAAATGCCAACTTCACTTGATTCTTGACTATTATATCCCCATCTTCATTTAGCCAATGAAGTTTATAAGGTTTTGGATGGGGTATAATATCAAGTTTCAACTTCTCAACCAACCTTGTGCTACAACAATTGCAACAAGACCCACTATCAACAATGAGAGAACAATGATTTTCTTGAATTTTACATCTTGTGTGAAAGATGTTCTCTCTTTGTGATATGTGTTCAAGACTTGGTTGGTTGCTAAGTATCCTTCTCACCATGAGAAGTTGCCCATCATCAGCATATATTTCCTCTTCCCTCTCTTCTTCCTCACTCTCACTTGTACTAGTTGGGGTGTCACTTTCACTACTATAAATGTCCTTGCCTTTCAAAATAATGTTTCTTTTTGTAGGACATTGAGTAGCTACATGACCCCTTCCTAGACATTTGAAGCATTTGATTTCACTTGTTCTTGTGTGTGAGGGTGTCTCTTTCTTGGGTCTCTCTTCTATTTTGGCTAGAGGTTTAAATGGCTCTTTTTCTTTAAAAATTTTCTTTTCAAAAGTAGGTTGAACTTGAATTCTTTTAGAAGAAGATTTTCTCAAGTTTTGTTGTTCTACCTTTATACACATTTGAACAAGATCATTCAAATCTCTATAAGGTAGAAGTTCAACCCTATCTCTTATGTCAAAATTGAGCCCACTTAAAAATCTAGCTAAAGTAGTTTCTGGACCTTCTACTATGCCTGCCCTCATCATATACAACTCCATCTTTTGTCTATATTCCTCAACTGTCATAGACCTTTGTTGTAACCTTTGGAGTTTATCCATGAGTTCTCTATTGTAGTAGGAGGGAATGTGTCTCCTCCTAAGGGCAGACTTGAGATCATTCCAATAGTGGATGGGAGGGGCTTGATGTCTAAGCCTCTCTTGGACCAAGGCAGTCCACCAATACATTGCATACCCTTGAAAGCTTAGGGTAGCTAGAGAGACCTTCCTCTCTTCACTCACTTGGTGGCATTCAAACAATTGTTCACCTTCATCTCCCAATCAAGATAAGCCTCTACATTGTCCTTCCCATGGAAGTGAGGCAACACCACATTGACTTCTTTAGGGGGTGGGGGTGCATGAGAATTTCTCCTATGCCTTCTAGAAGTAGAAGGCTGATGAGGGTAATAATCACCCAGACTCATAGACATCCCTCCCTCTTGAGAGTTTTCACTCTGACTTCCCCTAGACTTACTTTTCCTTATCATTCTCAACTCATCTTGAATAACAGCATTTTGAAGCTCTCTATTGGCTTTCTCTTCATTCATTTCTCTTCTTATTTCCTTGAATTCATTAACTAAAGTTTGAAGAGAAAAATGTTCTTTTTCACTATCACTAATCCTAGGAGAATGCCTTCTAGACATTATGATGGACTTAAATGTTATTCTTGAAGTAAAGACTAGAGATTTTCACTTGAAAGCAATATTCCAGGTAAGGGAGGTGATTCACTAGGAATGCTTAAGTACCAAGCCTTATCCTTGCCAAATATGCTTCTTGCTACTTACTAGAGTCCTTAGATCAAAATCACTCTTAAATCCACTTAAGTCTTAAAGACAACAAAGAAAACACAAAGAAAGAAAAGACACAACCTAACTCTAAATTCGGACCCCTAAGAGAGCTTCCTATTCGCACAAGATATATGCTATCTAGTCGAGAATGGGAAAGCAATTAAAGTGAGGTCTCCTAGGTGAGGCTTAGACTTTGGATCTAAGACACACTCACCGTCTACCAATTTTAAAGTGATGAGACTTTAGTCAAGTTAGCAAATGAGGGAAGAACACTTATGAGCTCTTCCACTTCACTTGCTTGAAATGGCCAACTTACAAAATTGGAAAAGAAAGTAAACACCAAAAATACAAGGGAAACAACAAAATTTGGGAAAACAAGGATGTGGTTGAATGTGGCAGCTTTGGTTGCTCTCAAACAAGTAATGAATCAGCTTGGATTCATGCAATTCTCTCAGCTGCAAGTGAATTATGCTGCTGTTGCAGCAACCAGTTTGATGCAGACCAGTGAAGAATTTGGTTCTGCTGCACAAAAAAAATCAGCCCAATGTTGATCTTTCCTTGCTCCAATCCACTCCCTAAGATGCTACCAGTGTTGTGGGACGTTTTGAGATAGTTCTGCACCCAACAAGAGCTCATAGAGACCACCAATAATCAATTATTAAGCCAGAAAATCAACACTGCTGCTGCCAGAAAACTGTTAAACCAGAATGCACAACTGTAGTTTTATCAAACAGCTTATGTGCAGGATTTTCAAACAACTTAAATCAATCAATTAATCGGTTTCCAATGAATGGTGGCACTCAAAATGAACTTAGGAAAGGATCTAGAGTAGATTTGAAAAGCAAGAAACAAAGATAAGTTGCAGCTTTGATCAATTTCGAAACCAAATGTAAACTAGGCAAAGTGTTTGACAAAATGCCTAGAAGAAAGCTGAAAAAAAATGTGCATCAGAGTTTTAAATTTTGTTTGGCACTGGTTCACACAGCTTTTTACAATGCAGTTTATGGTAAGATTTGAATTGTGCACTTCTTTTAATTCAATTGAACCAAGCTTTTGCTACCAATCTAACACTGAATCTGATGCATTAATCATACCAAACTCTGAATTTTCAAATCTGCAACTTATATCAGAAAAAATGTTGAAAATTTGGTGGTTTGAATGGCAATTTTAAACAAACACGTTTGCACACTTAATTTTATGATTTGAGCAACTTTGTTTAACCAAATGTGACTTGCTCAAACTGCCAGCAGAGGCTAAAAACTTGGAATTCCGATTTTCACTACTTCAGTTGCTATTTTGCACCAAAATTAAGCCAAATCACCAACCAAACTTCAGCAGAGGATTCAAACAAAACTGTAAACAAATCTTATGACTCCAGGACAACAAATGAAACTTGAACAAGACTCTAAGAATGACTGAAAAGATATCCAAATATGAGTTCTAATCTGGACAGATTCAAAAATCAGAAAAAAAATTGACTCAAACAATGATGATTGCAGTTCGGTCAAGCTGCTTACACAAGGATTTCCAGATTCTGCAGAATGGTGCATCCAGTTTTAATGGTCTTAGACAATACAATGTTCATATGGTTTGCACATACAGCAAATTCAGCACATCAACACAGCCAAGGATGATGTTTCCATACGGTGCAGTTTCAGAGAAAAACACATGAAAACCAGATTTAAAACAGAATTGGATAGGCATCCATTGGCACTGCACTGTGATGGATTTCAAGATGCACTGAGCTCTTTAATCATTGCTCATCTGATGTGCTTCTATTGAAAATCCAGTCAAACACAGCAGATTTATCCCAAACCAGTTTCAACTCAGAAATTTGACAAAAATAAACCAAAACACATTACTGGACATGACAGCATTAGATTTCCAAATTAAAAGACTCAAAGCACTGGAATGAACCGATTAAAATGATTAACAATAAAGCAATTAAAGGCTGGAACAAAGAACTCAAACATTGGAATCTACTGGAATTAAAATTGCAATGAAACAGTGTGCACAGAATGAAGAACACGAAGGAAATGTTGATGACATAATGGAATGAAGGAAAAATTGACTTAGCTGGAGCGTGATGCAGAACCAAGGCTCTGAATACCACTTGATGAAGTTGCTCCACAGAAGTGAGGATTGAAGACAGTGGAATGATGAATGGAATCATGAGCAATGTTGAATATGGCTCACGAGAGGCAGTGGCAGCGGACTAAGATGTGATTTAGCAGCAGCAGTATAGTTAATGCAGTGGAGGCAGATCTGGATGCAGAGATGGATGTAGAGATGGATGCAGAGCTCTATGGTGAGTGGATTATCTAACTCAGAAAGCCTTCACTGGAAGGAAGCTAGAAGGAGAAGGAAAGCTCAATAAGAGGTGACTTTTGGCAGAGTTCTGGTTGCTGGAAAAATGCATCAGCATAGTAAAACTCCATATATTCAAAAGTGAACTTCAAGCTTTGCTTATGAGATTTTATAGATCAATCTCAAAGCTTAAGCAAGCCTTTTACACGTTTTCTTTAGATCTGAAATGTTAACCATGTGCTAAATGTGTGGCTTCTAGAAAGCCTTATGAAACACGTTGATAATTGAATTTTACATGTGAAAATGAAAAAATACTAATGCCACCCCATAGAAGGATAAGCACACCCCTTCTTGTGTGTAAATGTGCATTTTACCCTTCTCCATGTTTTGGCAAATTTGGAACATCTTCTTGTTCTCCAATTTTCCATCCAAAAATAGCAAATAGTATTTGGCCTTGGGGAGAATACTCATCTTGGAGCTTTTTGGCCATTCCTCTTGTGATGGGTCCTATGGTGTTAGACCTTCTTGTATCACTGCACTTCGTCCACTTCATCCACTTCGTCCACTTCGTCCACTTCGTCCACTTCGTCCATTACTTCCCCTTTGTCTACGTCGTCCACTTCCTTCACTTCCTCCACTTCCTCCACTTCCTTCACTTCGTGCAATTCGTCCACCTCGTCCACCTCGTCCACCTCGTCCACTTCATCCATTTCGTCCACCTCGTCCACTTCGTCAACTTAGTCCACTTCATCCACTTCCTCCACTTCCACCACTTCGTCAACTTCGTCAATTTCGTCAACTTCCTCCACTTCGTCTACTTTGTCAACTTCGTCCAGTTCCTCCACTCCATCCACTCCCTCCGCTTCGTCCACTTCGCCAACTTCTTCCATTTTTCCCCTCTGTCTAAGTCGTCCACTTCCTTCACTTCCTCCACTTCCTCCACTTCCTCCACATCCTCCACTTCGAATTCGTCAACTTCCTCCACTTCCTCCACTTCCTCCACTTCCTCAACTTCGTCAACTTGGTCCACTTCCTCCACTATGTCCACTTCGTCCACTTCATCATCTTCCTTCACTTCCTCCGCTACCTCCGCTTCCTCTGCTTTGTCCACTTCGTCAACTTCGTCCTCTTCACCACTTCTCCACATCCTCCAATTCGCCCACTTCTTCCACTTCCTCCACTTTCTCCTCTTCGTCCACTTCCTCAACTTCGTCAACTTCTTCCACTTCCTCCACATCCTCCACTTCGTCCACTTCGTCAACTTCGTCCACTTCCTCCACTTCATCCACTTTGTCCACTTCGTCAACTTCGTCCACTTTGTCAACTTCGTCAACGTCGTTAACTTCGCCCACTTGCTCCACTTTCTCCACTTCCTCCACTTCCTCCACTTCATTAACCTAGTCCACTTCTTCCACTTCCTCCACCTTCTCCACTTCGTCCACTTCGTCCACTTCGTCCACTTCGTCCACTTCGTCCACTTCGTCCACTTCGTCCACTTCGTCCACTTCGTCAACTTCGTCCACTTCGTCCATTTCCTCCACTTTGTCAACTTCGTCCACTTCGTCAACTTCTCCCATTTCTTCCCCTTCGTCTACGTCGTCCACTTCCTTCATTTCCTCCACTTCCTCCATTTCTTCCCCTTCGTCTACGTCGTCCACTTCCTTCACTTCTCCACATCCTCCACTTCCTCAACTTTCTCCACTTCTTCCGCTTCCTCCGCTTCGTCCCCTTCGTAAACTTCGTCCACTTCGCTACTTCTCCACATCCTCCACTTCGTCCACTTCCTCCACTTTGTCCACTTCCTTCACTTCATCAACTTCGTCCACTTCGCCACTTCCTCCACTTCCTCCACTTCCTCCACCTCCTCCACTTCCTCCACTTCCTCTACTTCCTCCACTTCCTCCACTTCCTCCACTTCCTTCACTTTGTCAACTTCGTCGATTTCGCCACTTCGTCCACTTCGTCCACTTCCTCCATTTCCTCTGCTTCCTCCACTTCCTCCACTTGCTTCACATTGTCAACTTCGTCGACTTCGCCACTTCCTCCACTTCATCCACTTCCTCCACTTCCTCCACTTCCTTCACTTCGTCAACTTCCTCCACTTCGTCCACTTCGTCCACTTCCTCTACTTCCTTCACTACCTCCACTTCCTCCACTTCCTCCACTCCCTCAACTTCCTCCACTTCCTTCACTTCGTAAACTTCCTCCACTTCCTCCACTTCCTCCACTTCCTCCACGTCCTCCTGTTCCTCCACTTCCTTCATTTCCTCCACTTCGTCCACTTCGTCCACTTTGTCAACTTCGTAGACTCCCCCCACTTCCTCTGCTTGCTCCAGTTCGTGAACTTCCTCCACTTCCTCCACATCCTCCAATTCCTCCAATTCCTCCACTTCCTCCACTTCGTACACTTCCTCCACTTCCTCCTTTTCTTCTGATTCCTCCGCTTCCTCCAGTTCGTCAACTTCGTCCACTTCGCCACTTCCTCCACTTCATTCACTTCTTCTATTTCGTCAACTTCGTCCACTTTGTCCACTTCGTCAACTTCGTCAACTTAGTCCACTTCGTCAACTTAGTCCACTTCGTCCCCTTCGTCTACGTCGTCCACTTCCTCCACATCGTCCACTTTGTCAACTTCATCCACTTCGTCAACTTCGTCCACGTCCTCCACTTCCTCCACTTCCTCCACTTCCTCCACTTCCTCAACTTCCTCCACTTGCTCCACTTCGTCAACTTCGTCAACTTGGTCCACTTCCTCCACTATTTCCACTTCGTCCACTTCGTAGACTTCGTCCACCTCGTCCACTTCGTCAACTTCGTCAACTTCCTCCAATTCCCCCACTTCGTCAACTTCCTCCACTTCCTCCTCTTCCTTCGCTTCGTCCACTTCGTCAACTTCTTCCATTTCTTCCCCTTCGTCTACGTCGTCCACTTCCTCCACTTCCTCCACTTCCTCCACTTCCTCCACTTCGTGCACTTCGTCCACCTCGTCCACGTCGTCCACTTCATCCACTTCGTCCACCTCGTCCACTTCGTCAACTTAGTCCACTTCGTCCACTTCCTTCACTTCCACCACTTCGTCAACTTCGTCAATTTCCTCAACTTCCTCCACTTCGTCTACTTCGTCAACTTCGTCCACTTCCTCCGCTCCCTCCACTCCCTCCGCTTCGTCCACTTCGTCATCTTCTTCCATTTTTTCCCCTTCGTCTAAGTCGTCCACTTCCTTCACTTCCTCCACTTCCTCCACTTCCTCCATCTCGTCCACCTCGTCCACTACGTCCACCTCATCGTCTTGGTCAACTTCGTCTACTTTGTCAACTTCGTCCACCTCGTCCACTTCGTCAACTTCGTCCACTTCCTCAACTTCCTCCACTTCCTCCACTTCGTCAACTTCGTCAACTTGGTCCACTTCCTCCACTATGTCCACTTCGTCCACTTCGTAGACTTCGTCCACCTCGTCCACTTCGTCCACTTCGTCAACTTCCTTCACATCCTCCGCTACCTCCGCTTCCTCCGCTTCCTCCGCTTCCTCCGCTTCCTCCGCTTTGTACACTTCGTCAACTTCGTCCACTTCACCACTTCTCCACATCCTCCACTTCGCCCACTTCTTCCACTTCCTCCACTTTCTCCTCTTCGTCCACTTCCTCAACTTCGTCAACGTCTTCCACTTCCTCCACATCCTTCACGTCGTCCACTTCCTCCACTTCCTCCACTTCATCCACTTTGTCCACTTCGTCAACTTCGTCCGCTTCGTCAACTTCGTCAACGTCGTTAACTTCTCCCACTTGCTCCACTTTCTCCACTTCCTCCACTTCCTCCAATTCCTCCACTTCCTTCACTTAGTCCACTTCTTCCACTTCCTCCACCTTCTCCACTTCGTCCACCTCGTCCACTTCGTCAACTTCGTCCATTTCGTCAACTTCTTCCATTTCTTCCCCTTTGTCTACGTCGTCCACTTCCTTCACTTCCTCCACTTCCTCCACTTCCTCCATTTCCTCCACTTCCTCCATTTCGTCCTCCTCGTCGACTTTGTCCACCACGTCCACTTCGTCCAACTTCGTCCACTTCGTCAACTTCATCCACTTCGTCAACTTCGTCAACTTCGTCCACTTTGTCCACTTCGTCAACTTAGTCCACTTCGTCAACTAAGTCCACTTCATCCCCTTCGTCTACGTCAACCACTTCCTCCACATCATCCACTTTGTCAACTTCGTCCACTTCGTCAACTTCGTCCACATCCTCCACTTCCTCCACTTCCTCAAGTTCCTCCACTTCCTCAACTTCCTCCACTTCCTCCACTTCGTCAACTTGGTCTTCCTCCACTATGTCCACTTCGTCCACTTCATAGACTTCGTCCACCTCGTCCACTTCGTCAACTTCCTCCACTTCCCCCACTTCGTCAACTTCCTCCATTTCCTCCGCTTCCTTCGCTTCATCCACTTCGTCAACTTCGTCCACTTCGTCCACTTCCTCCGCTTCATCCCCTCGTCCACTTCGTCAACTTCCTCCCCTTCCTCTGCTTCCTCCGCTTCCTCCACGTCCTCTACTTACTCAACTTCCTCCACTTCCTCCGCTTCCTTCGATTCGTCCACTTCGTCCACTCCATAGACTTCGTCCACCTGGTCCACTTCGTCCACTTCGTAAACTTTGTCAACACCCTCCACTTCGTCCACTTCGCCACTTCTCCACATCCTCCACTTCGTCCACTTCCTCCCCTTCGTCCACTTCCTTGATTTCGTCCACTTCGCCACTTCGTCCACTTCCTTCACTTCCTCCAATTCCTCCACTTCCTCCACTTCCTCCACTTCCTCAACTTCCTCCACTTCCTCCACTTCCTCCACTTCTACCGCTTCCTCCACTTCCTCCATTTCCTCCACTTCCTCCACTTCCTCAACTTCCTCTACTTCCTCAACTTTGTCTACTTCCTCCGCTTCATCAACTTCGTCCACTTCGCCACTTCTCCACATCCTCCAATTCGTCCACTTCCTCCATTTCCTCCACTTCCTCCACTTCCTTGATTTCGTCCACTTCGCCAATTCGTCCACTTCCTCCACTTCCTCCAATTCCTCCACTACCTCCACTTCCTCCACTTCCATCACTTCCTCCAATTCCTCCACTTCCTCCACTTCCCCACTTCCTCCACTTCTTCCACTTCCCCACTTCCTCCACTTCCTCCACTTCGTCAACTTCCACCACTTCCTCCACTTCCTCTACTTCTACTGCTTCCTCCACTTCCTCCATTTCCTCCACTTCCTCCACTTCCTCAACTTCCTCTACTTCCTGACGAAGTTGCTTCAGCTAGAAGGAAGGATTGAATGCAGCGGAAGATTGAGTTCAGAGATGGCAGCAGAGAGGAAGAATGAAAATGCCGTGCAGACGTTGAATTCAGAGATGGCAGCAGAGATGAAGAATGAAAATGCAGTGGCATAGGTGATGGTAGAGGAGCTTTTTGGAAGGTGGATAACTAGCTCAAGAGGCCTTCCACTGGAAGGAAGCTAGATGGAGAAGGGAAGCTCATTTGGAGTGACTTTTGGGCAGAGTTTTAGGTGCTGGAAAATGCATCAGCAGAGTAAAATTCCATATATCAAAAGTAATCTACAAGCTTTGCCTATGAGATTTTATAGATCAATCTCAAGGCTTAAGCAAGCAATTTACACGTTTCAGATCTGAACCCATGTGCTAAATGTGTGGTTTCTAAAACACGTGACAAATGAGTTTTATGTGGAGAAAACAATTACTAATGCAGCCCCATAGAAGGATAAGCACACCCCTTCTTGTATAGAATTGTCTATTTTACCCTTCTCCATGTTTTGGCATCTTAAAAGCATCTTCTAGGTCTCCAATCTTCCATCCAAAGATAGCAAAGAGGGTTTGGCCTTTGGGAGAGTACTCATCTTGTAGCTTCTTGATCATCCCTGTTGTGATAGGTCCAATGGTGCTAGGCCTTCTTGTATCATCCCCTCCCCCTTGGAAAGGATTTGTCCTCAAATCTGATGGTGCTTCTGAAGACTTATTTTTGTTGGCTTCACAAGGGTTCCTCCTGGGTCAAATATCCATCTGCAATAAGCATCAAACATATCTCTAATTAGTTTTCTTTGACCCAATAAGATATATAAAAGAATATGTGTAGAAGAAGGTTTCCTAATTTTGAAATTTTTAATTTTAATATAATAAAGAAACCTTTCTTCATTTGAAATTTTATTTGTATCTTGAGT
This sequence comes from Vigna umbellata, assembly GCF_029865625.1. Taxonomy (NCBI): domain Eukaryota; kingdom Viridiplantae; phylum Streptophyta; class Magnoliopsida; order Fabales; family Fabaceae; genus Vigna; species Vigna umbellata. The sequence continues at coordinate 16,557,696 of NC_142170.1, read as the reverse complement.
TATTGGTAACCATAAAGGTAACCATAACCCAAGTTGTGACTTTGCATGTGTTGAAAGTGATAACATTTTTAAAGATTGAGTGGCAAATTCTTTGAAAGAAAAGTGAAATTTGGGAAATTCAAATATAAATGGAGAAAAGTGAGAGGATAGAAAACCTCCCCTTAAGATTCTAGCTTCTAGTGTAGGAGGATATGTTGCCCTTAGTTGCTCTCTTTTTTTCTTTGCTTCCATTTTTATCCTTTCAACTTCTTCCTTTTCTCTTCTTTGTGCTTCTTTTCTTTCCTTCTTTCTTCTTTTCTCTTCTTCTCTTCCTTCCTCGTCTCTTCTCTTTCTCTCTTCCTCTTTTCTTCTCTCTTTTTCTTCCTCTTTTCTTCTCTCATTTTCTTCCTCTTCTCTTCTCTCTTGCTCTTTTCTTTTCTCTTCTTCTCTTCTTTCTTTTTCTCTTCTCTCTATTTCTTCCTCTTTTCTTCTTTCTTGCTCTCTTCTTTTTAATCTCTCAATTCGATATTTGCTTGTCTCTTCCCATAGCCTCTTAAGTTTTTCTAGAAACTCACTTTCCCTACGAGAGAACCCACTTAAATTTTGAATGAATGACTCACCTTTTCTAATAAGCTCTCTCATAAGTTCTAAGTTTCTTTCAATTTCTCGAGGCACAAACTTTCTTCTCATACAAGCTTTCAATTCATTCCAATCATGAATGGGATATTTTCTACCTATCTTAACATGATATTGCCTATCATCCCACCACTCTCTTGCATGCTTTTTAAAACTAGAAGTGTAAAGACTAAGAATATAAGATTCATTATCTCTAGAATAGAAGGATTCATATTTACTTTTTCTCACTATGAATGAATGCATGTCATCAATTTCCTTTTCCCAAGCTAGGTATGTTAATGCACCAATATCATCACCAAAGAATGGAATATTTTCACTAGCTTGTTTATACAAATCATTTTCAATCCTATCAAATTCATAAGATGAACAAGACTTCCTTCTAGCTTTATCGTGTTCTCTTTTGATGTCTTTGTAACTAAGTTGCTTATCAAAATTAAAATTCCTAGAAGACCTATATGAATAACAATACATCTTTGTTTCTAAAAGTTTTTCTAGTGTAAAAGATATACAAGATTCACACTTAGACAAGTCCCAGGTAAGAGAGGTGAGTCATGAAGACTACTTAAGTACCAAGTCTTGCCTTGCCAGAAATGTCTTAGGTTACTACTAGTTACCCTTTAAACTAAAATCACTTTTAAAATCAAAGGACACAACCTAAACTCTAAATTCGGACCCCTAAGAGAGCTTCCTATTCGCACAAGATATATGCTATATAGGCGAGAATGGGAAAAGCAATTAAAGTGAGGTCTCCTAGGTGAGGCTTAGACTTTGGATCTAAGACACACTCACCGTCTACCAATTTTAAAGTGATGAGACTTTCAGTCAAGTTAGCAAATGAGAGAAGAACACTTATGAGCTCTTCCACTTCACTTGCTTGAAATGGCCAACTTACAAGAATGAAAAAGAAAATCAAAAAGCAATACAATGGAAACAACAAAACAAAAATTTGGAACAACACAAGGTAGTTTAATGTGGCAGCTTTGGTTGCTCTCAAACAAATAATGAATCAGGTTTGATTCATGCAAATCTCTCAGTTGCAGAGTGAACTATGCTGTTGTTGCAGCCACCAAAATTCATGCAGACCAGTGACAAACGTGGTCCTGCTGCACCAAAAATCAACTCCAAAGTTGATCTTTCCTTGCTCCAATCCACTGCCTAAGGTGCTACCAGTGTTGTAGGACCACCTGAGATACTTATGCCCCCAACAAAGAGCTCAAAAGAACCACCATCAATCAGTTATTAAACCAGAAAAATCAACACTGCTGCTGCCAGAAAACTGTTAAACCAGAATGCACAACTGTAGTTTTATCAAACAGCTTATGTGCAGGATTTTCAAACAACTTAAATCAATCAATTAATCGGTTTCCAATGAATGGTGGCACTCAAAATGAACTTAGGAAAGGATCTAGAGTGGATTTAAAAAAACAAGAAATAAAGATAAGTTGCAGCTATGATCAATTCGAAACTAAATTTAAACTAGGCAAAGTGTTTGACAAAATGCCTAGCAGAAGGCTGAAAAAAAATGTGCATCAGAGTTTTAAATTTTGCTTGGCACTGGTTTTCACAGCTTTTTACAGTGCAGTTTATGGTAAGATTTGAATTGTACACTTCTTTTAATTCAATTGAACCAAGCTTTTGCTACCAATTCTGAACTAACTTTGATGCAGTAATCACAACAAGCTTTCAAATTAAAAATTCTGCAACTATATGATAACAGTTGAAAAACTGTTATTTTCATGCTTAAAGTTGATACTAAAAGCAACCTTTAGACTTAGAAACTAGCTTGAAATCATGCCTTTTGTTTATATTTTCAGAAATAAGAGAGCTGGACAGGTTTATGCTTGATTTAAGTGTTTTTGTGCAGGTTTTGAGGTGAATTTGGTGAAAGAAGTGAAGAATAAGAGAGAGGACATTAGAAAAGACAAGAAAGAGTGCAAAAAGGAGAAGTCGAAGGCACCGCTCAGCGGCAAACTACCGCTGAGCGGCACTCAAGAGGTGACGTTGGAACCGCTGAGGGGCAAAATGGCCGCTGAGGGGAAGAAAGAAGACGCGCAATCACCGCTGAGCGGTAAATACCGCTGAGCGGCACTTTTTGGGCTTGGACTTTTGTAATCTTTTGTAACTCTAGATTAGTATATAAGGGCTTGCACGTCCTATAGTTAGGCATCTTTGGCAGAAACGAGGCAAACACTCTCTCTTTCACCCCTTTGAAGGAGGATCTTGGATGCTCAAGCTACCTCTTCACCTTTATTGGGTTTATTCTTTCATACTTTCATTGTAATTCATCTAGGTTCACCATGAATATGGTGAACTAAACCTTGTATGTTTGTTGGGGAATCAAAGTAATCTCTTGAAGCTCTCATATATGGATTTGTTGAGTACATCTTTGAATTAAGACATATGCTTTCTTTCATCATTAGTTAGGGTTTTTCCTCTTTGCTCAATGCTTGCATTGTTTAACTCATTCTAATGCATGATTATTGGTTTTGTTGATACGGACACGTACGGGGAAATCTAGATCCGGGGAATTTCTCCCAATATTTTACTGACAACATTATATTGGTTGCCTTAAGCTCCTGCACTCATGAACTAATCATTAGGAATGCTTGGAATTGTATGAACTATTTGATTAGGGAGAAGCCATCTAGAATGGTACATTAGAGAGTGGCATTAACAATGATGATTTGAATGTTGAATTCCTAAAATATATGAGAGTGGATGAGATGAAATTGACCCCCAACAACATATTCATTCATATATTCCATTGAAAGTGTTTATCTTTTGTCTTTGCCATTGATCAAAATTCATGCATACATGTTTATTTTCTGTCTTGCATTTTAAACTCAAATATTTCGTTTGTAAGTCTTAGTTAATCAAGAAACCACATAACTAAACTAGGCCGTGAGTCCTTTGGGAAGAACGATACTTGGTCTTACCAAGTTTTATTACTTGAACGATTCGGTCATACTTGCCGATTGTGAAACAAGTTTGTGACATCATATTTTGGTGCTTACAAATTTGTCCATCACTATACCAGAAAAAGATGCTTAAAATTTGGTAGTTTGAATGGTCATTTTGCACAAACGAATTTGGACTCTTAATTTTATGATTTGAGCAAATTTGTTTTACCAAATATGACTTGTGCAAACTGCCAGCAGAGGATAAATGCTTGTAAATCAAAATTTTACTAGTTCAGTTGCCTTTTAACACCAAATTTGACCAATTAACTAACCAAACTTCAGTAGACGATTCAAACTGAATTGTAAACAACTTTTATGTCTCCAGGACAACAAATGAAACTTGAACAAGACTCTAGGAATGACTGAAAAGATGTCCAAATATGAATTCTAATCTGGACAGATTCAAAATCATGAAAACCAGAAACAAAAGAAAACTCATTCAAATAGAAACAATGCAGATCGGTCCGACAGCTGTATCAATTGATTTCTGGATTATACAAAATGATGCAACCAGATTTATTGTCTTAGACAATTCACTGTTCAAATGGTATGCACTCATTATAATTGCATTACATCAACACAGCCAGGAATGATGTTTCTATATAGTGTAGTTTCAAAAAATGAAAAACCAGATTTGAACCAGATTTGAATATGCATCAATTGGCACCGTACTGTGATGGATTTCAAGATACACTGAGCTCTTTAATCATTGCTCATCTGATGTGCTTCTATTGAAAATCCAATCAAACACAGCAGATTTATCCCCAAACCAGTTTCAACTCAGAAATTTGAAAAAATAAACCAAAACACATTACTGGACATGACAGGATTAGATTTCCAAATTAAAAGACTCAAAGCAAAGAAGTGAACCGATTAAAATGATGAAAATAAAATCAAGTAAAAGCTGGAACAAAGACACGATGTAAATGAAAACTACTGGAATTGAAGAGAGTAATGAAACAGTGCACAGATTCAAGAAAACACGAAGGAATTGTTTATGACAGTATAGAATGGAAAGAACACTTAGCTGGAGCGTGATGCAGAACCAAAGCTCTGAATACCACTTGATGAAGTTGCTTCAGCTAGAAGGAAGGATTGAATGCAGCGGAAGATTGAGTTCAGAGATGGCAGCAGAGAGGAAGAATGGAAATGCAGTGCAGACGTTGAATTCAGAGATGGCAGCAGAGATGAAGAATGAAAATGCAGTGGCATAGGTGATGGTAGAGGAGCTTTTTGAATGGTGGATAACAAGCTCAGGAGGCCTTCCACTGGAAGGAAGCTAGATGGAGAAGGGAAGCTCATTTGGAGTGACTTTTGGGCAGAGTTTTAGGTGCTGGAAAATGCATCAGCAGAGTAAAATTCCATCTATCAAAAGTAATCTACAAGCTTTGCCTATGAGATTTTATAGATCAATCTCAAGGCTTAGGTAGGCAATTTACACGTTTCAGATCTGAACCCATGTGCTAAATGTGTGGTTTCTAAATCACGTGACAAATGAGTTTTATGTGGAGAAAATAATTACTAATGCAGCCCCATAGAAGGATAAGCACACCCCTTCTTGTATAGAATTGTCTATTTTACCCTTCTCCATGTTTTGGCATCTTAAAAGCATCTTCTAGGTCTCCAATATTCCATCCAGAGATAGCAAAGAGGGTCTGGCCTTTGGGAGAGTACTCATCTTGTAGCTTCTTGATCATCCCTCTTGTGATAGGTCCAATGGTGCTAGGCCTTCTTCTATCACTTCCTCAACTATGTCCACTTCGCCACTTCTCCACATCCTCCACTTCCTCCACTTCCTCCACTACCTCAACTTCCTCCACTTCCTTCACTTCCTCCAATTCCTCTACTTCCTCCACTTCCTCCACTTCGTCAACTTCCACCACTTCCTCCACTTCTAGCGCTTCCTCCACTTCCTCAATTTCCTCCACTTCCTCCACTTCCTCAACTTCCTTTACTTCCTCAACTATGTCCACTTTCCCTGCTTCATCAACTCTGTCCACTTCGTCCACTTCGCCACTTCTCCACATCCTCCACTTCGTCCACTTCCTCCATTTCCTCTAGTTCCTCCACTTCGTCCACTTCCTTGATTTCGTCCACTTCCCCACTTCGTCCACTTCCTCCACTTCCTCCACTTCCATCACTTCCTCCAATTCCTCCACTTCCTCCACTTCCATCACTTCCTCCACTTCCTCCACTTCTTCCACTTCCCCACTTCCTCCACTTCCTCCACTTCGTCAACTTCCACCACTTCCTCCACTTCCTCCACTTCTACCGCTTCCTCCACTTCCTCCACTTCCTTCACTTCCTCAACTTCCTCTACTTCCTCAACTATGTCTACTTCCTCCGCTTCATCAACTTCGTCCACTTCGTCCACTTCGCCACTTCTCCACATCCTCCACTTCGTCCACTTCCTCCACTTCCTCCAATTCCTCCACTACCTCCACTTCCTCCACTTCCTTCACTTTCTCCAATTGCTCCACTTCCTGCACTTCCTCCACTTCCTCCACTTTTTCCACTTCCCCACTTCCTCCACTTCCTCCACTTCCTCCACTTCGTCAACTTCCACCACTTCCTCCACTTCTACCGCTTCCTCCACTTCCTCCATTTCCTCCGCTTCCTCCACTTCCTCAACTTCCTCTACTTCCTCTACTATGTCCACTTCCTCCACTTCATCAACTTTGTCCACTTCGTCCACCTCGCCACTTCTTCACGTCCTCCACTTCCTCCACTTCCTCCGCTTCCTCCGCTTCGTCCCCTTCGTCAACTTCGTCCACTTCGCCACTTCTCCACATCCTCCACTTCGTCCACTTCGTCCACTTCCTTCACCTCGTCAACTTCGTCCACTTCGCCACTTCCTCCACTTCCTCCACTTCCTCCACTTCCTCCACTTCCTCCACTTCCTCCACTTCCTCCACTTCGTACACTTCCACCACTTCCTTCACTTCGTCCACTTCCTCCACTTCATCCACTTCATCCACTTCATCCACTACCTCCTCCTCGTCCGCTTCGTCCACTTCGTCAACTTCCTCACTTCCTCAACTTCCTCTAGTCCCTCCACTTCGACCACTTCGTCCACTTCCTCCACTTCTTCCGCTTCCTCCACTTCCTCCACTTCCTTCACTTCGTCAACTTCGTCCACTTCGCCACTTCGTCCACTTCTTCTTCTTCATCTTCCACTTCGTCCACTTCGTCTACATCGCCCACTTCGTCCACTTCGTCAACTTCCTCCACTTCGTCCGATTCATATACTTCCTCCGCTTCCTCCGCTTCCTCTACTTCCTCCACTTTGTCCGCTTTGTCAACTTCGTCCACTTCGCCACTTCTCCACATCTTCCACCCCCCCCACTTCCTCCACTTCCTCCACTTTGTCCACTTCCTTCACTTCCTCCACTTCGTCCACTTTGCCACTTCGTCAACTTCCTCCACTTCCTTTGTCCACTTTGTCCACTTCGTCCACTTCGTCCACTTCGTACACTTCGTCCACTTCGTTCACTCCGTCCACTTCGTCCACTTCGTCCACTTCGTCCACTTCGTCAACATCGTCCACTATCTGCACTTCGTCAACTTTGTCCACTTTGTCCACTTCGTCAACTTCGTCCATTTCGTCAACTTCGTCCAGTTCGTCAACTTTTTCCACTTCGTCCAATTCGTCAACTTCGTCCACTTTGTCAACTTCGTCAACTTCGTCCACTTCCTCCACTTGCTCCACTTCCTCACTTCCTCCACTTCCTCCACTTTGTCCACTTCGTCCACTTCGTCAACCTCGTCGACTTCATCAAGTTCGTCCACTTCGTCAAGTTCGTCCACTTTGTCACCTTCGTCTACGTCGTCCACTTCCTCCACTTCCTCCACTTCGTCCACTTTGTCAACTTCGTCCACTTCGTCAAATTCCTCCACTTCCTCCACTTCCTCAACTATGTCCACTTCGTAGACTTCGTCCCCCTCGTCCACTTCGTCCACTTCGTCAACTTCGTCAACTTCCTCCACTTCCTCCGCTTCCTCGACGTCCTCCACTTACTCAACTTTCTCTACTTCCTCCACTTCTCCACTTCGTCAACTATGTCCACTTCGTCAACTTCATCGACTTCGTCAACCTCGTCAACTTCGTCAACTTCCTTCACTTGGTCCACCTCGTCCACTTCCCCACTTCTCCACATCCTCCACTTCGTCCACTTCCTGCACTTCCTCTACTTCGTCCACTTCCTTCACTTAGTCAACTTCGTCCACTTCGCCAGTTCCTCCACTTCCTCCACTTCCTCCACTTCCTCCACTTCTTCCAGTTCCTCAACTTCCTCCACTTCATCAACTTTGTCCACTTCGTCTACTTCGTCTGGTTCCTCCGGTTCCTCCACTTCCTCCGCTTCCTCCGCTTCGTCCACTTCGCCACTTCGCCACGTCCTCCATTTCCTTCACTTCCTCCACTTCCTCCACTTCCTCTACTTTGTCGACTTTGTCCACTTCGTGCGCTTCGTCTACGTCGTCCACTTCCTTCACTTCCTCCACCTCCTCCACTTCCTCCACTCCCTCCACTTCCTCCACTTCTTCGACTTCCTCCACTTCCTCTACTTCCTCTACTTCCTCCACTTCCTCCACTTCGTCAACTTCCACCACTTCCTCCACTTCCTCCACTTCTAGCGCTTCCTCCACTTCCTCAATTTCCTCCACTTCCTCAACTTCCTCAACTTCCTTTACTTCCTCAACTATGTCCACTTTCCCTGCTTCATCAACTCTGTCCACTTCGTCCACTTCGCCACTTCTCCACATCCTCCACTTCGTCCACTTCCTCCATTTCCTCTAGTTCCTCCACTTCGTCCACTTCCTTGATTTCGTCCACTTCCCCACTTCGTCCACTTCCTCCACTTCTATCACTTCCTCCAATTCCTCCACTTCCTCCACTTCCATCACTTCCTCCACTTCCTCCACTTCTTCCACTTCCCCACTTCCTCCACTTCCTCCACTTCGTCAACTTCCACCACTTCCTCCACTTCTACCGCTTCCTCCACTTCCTCCACTTCCTTCACTTCCTCAACTTCCTCTACTTCCTCAACTATGTCTACTTCCTCCGCTTCATCAACTTCGTCCACTTCGTCCACTTCGCCACTTCTCCACATCCTCCACTTCGTCCACTTCCTCCACTTCCTCCAATTCCTCCACTACCTCCACTTCCTCCACTTCCTTCACTTTCTCCAATTGCTCCACTTCCTGCACTTCCTCCACTTCCTCCACTTCCTCCACTTTTTCCACTTCCCCACTTCCTCCACTTCCTCCACTTCCTCCACTTTGTCAACTTCCACCACTTCCTCCACTTCCTCCACTTCTACCGCTTCCTCCACTTCCTCCATTTCCTCCGCTTCCTCCACTTCCTCAACTTCCTCTACTTCCTCTACTATGTCCACTTCCTCCACTTCATCAACTTCGTCCAATTCCCCAAAGTCGTCCACTTTTTCCCCTTCGTATACGTCGTCCACTTCCTCTACTTCCTCCACTTCTTCCTCCCTTTCGTACATTTCGTACACTTCATCCACTTCCTCCACTTCATCAGCTTCGTCCACTTCATCCACTTCGTCCACTTCGTCCACTTCGTCCACTTCGTCCACTTCGTCCACTTCGTCCACTTCGTCCACTTCGTCCACTTCGTCCACTTCGTCCACTTCGTCCACTTCGTCCACTTCGTCCACTTCGTCCACTTCGTCCACTTCGTCAACTTCGTCCACTTCGTCAACTTCTTCCACTTCGTCATCTTCTTCCACTTCCTCTACTTCCTCCGCTTCCTCCGCATTGTCAACTTCGTCAACTTTGTCAACTTCATCAACTTCCTCCACTTCTTCCACTTTCTCGACTTCCACCACTTTGTCAACTTCGTCAACTTCCTCCACTTCCGTCGCTTCCTCCACGTCCTCCAATTACTCAACTACCTCCACTTCCTCCTATTTGTCAACTATGTCCACTTCGTCCACTTCATAGACTTCGTCACCTTGTCCACTACGTCCACTTCGTCAATTTCGTCAAGTTCCTCCACTTCTTCCACCTCGTCCAGTTCGCCAATTCTCCACATCCTCCACTTCGTCCACTTCCTGCACTTCCTCCACTTCGTCCACTTCGCCACTTCCTCCACTTCCTCCACTTCTTTCACTTCATCCACTTCCTCCACTTCCTCCACGTCGTCCACTTCGTCCACTTCGCCACTTCCTCCACTTCCTCTACTTCGTCCACTTCCTCCTCCTCCTCCACTTCTACCAGTTCCTCCACTTTCTCCTCTTCCTCCACTTCCTCTACTTCGTCCACTTCCTTCTTCTCCTCCACTTCTTTCACTTCCTCCACTTTGTCAACTTCGTCAACTTCGTCCACTTTGTCCACATCGTCCACTTCGTCAACTTCTTCCATTTAATCCCCTTCGTCTACGTCGTCCACTTCCTTTCCTTCCTCCACTTCCTCAGCTTCTTCCACTTCCTCCACTTCCTCCAATTAATCCGGTTCGTCCACTTCGTCCACCTCGTCCACTTCGTCAACTTCGTCAACTTCGTCCACTTCGTCCACTTCGTCCACTTCGTCCACTTCGTCAACTCCGTCCACTTCATCCCCTTCGTCTACGTCGTCTACTTCCTCCACTTCGTCCACTTCCTCCACTTCGTCCACTTTGTGAACTTCGTCCACTTCGTCAACTTCGTCACCATCCTCCACTTCGTGCACTTCGTCCACTTTGTCCACTTCCTCCACTTCCTCCACTTCTTCCCCTTCCTTAACTTCCTCCACTTCCTCCACTTCGTCAACTTGGTCCAGTTCCTCCGCTATGTCCACTATGTCCATTTCGTAGACTTCATCCACCTCGTCCACTTCGTCCACTTCGTCAACTTCCTCTCCTTCATCCACTTCCTCCACTTCTTCCTCCACTTCGTCCACTTCGTACACTTCCTCCACTTCGTACACTTCCTCCACTTCGTCTATTTCGTCCACTTCGTCCACTTCGTCATCTTCGTCGACTTAATCGACTTCGTCCACATCGTCCACCTCGTCCACTTCGTCAACTTCCTCCACTTCCTCCACTTCTTCCTCTGCTTCCTCCGCTTCCTCCGCTTCCTCCGCTTCCTCCGCTTGCTCTTCTTCGTCAACTTCGTCTACTTCGCCACTTCTATACTTCCCCCACTTGCTCTACCCCCTCCACTTCCTCCACTTTGTCCACTTCCTTCACTTCGTCCACTTCGCCACTTCGTCAACTTTGTCCACTTCCTCCACTTCTCCACATCCTTCACCTCCTCCACTTCCTCCACTTCCTCCACTCCCTCCACTTCCTTCACTTTGTCAAGTTCGTCCACTTCGCCACTTCGCCACTTCGTCCACTTTCTCAACTTCCTCCACTTCCTCCACTTCTTCCACTTCGTCAACTTTGTCGACATCGTCAGCTTCGTCCACTTCGTCAACTTCCTCCACTTCGTCCACTTCCTCCGCTTCCTCCGCTTCCTCTTCTTCGTCAACTTCGTCCGCTTCGCCAGTTCTCCACATCCTCCACTTCTCCCACTTCCTCCACCCCCTCCACTTCCTCCTCTTTGTCCACTTCCTTCACTTCGTCCACTTCGCCACTCCGTCAACTTCGTCCACTTCGTCCACTTCGTCAACTTTATCCACTTCGTCCACTTCGTCAACTTCATCAACTTCCTCCACTTCCTCCACTTCTTCCTCCACTTCGTCCCTTCGTACACTTCCTCCACCTTGTCCACTTCGTCCACTTCGTCAATTTCGTCCACTTTTTCCACTTCGTCAACTTCGTCCACTTCCTCTACTTCCTCCGCTTCGTCCCCCTCGTCCACTTCCTCAACTTCCTCCACATCCTCCTCTTCCTCCGCTTCGTCTACGTCCTCCACTTACTCAACTTCCTCCACTTCCTCCAATTTGTCAACTATGTCCACTTCATAGATTTCGTCCCCCTCGTCCACTACGTCCACTTCGTCAACTTCCTCCACCTCGTCCACCTCGTCCACTTCGCCACTTCTCCACATCCTCCACTTCGTCCACTTCCTTCACTTCCTCCATTTCCTCCACTTCCTCCACTTCGCCACTTCGTCCACTTCCTCCACTTACTCCACTTCCTCCACTTCTTCCACTTCCTCCACTTCCTCCACTTGCTTCTCTTTCTCCACTTCGTCCGCTTTGTCCACTTTGTCAACCTCGTCCACTTTTTCCGCATCGTCCACTTTGTCAACTTCTTCCATTTCGTCCCCTTCGTCTACGTCGTCTACTTCCTTTCCTTCCTCCACTTCCTCAGCTTCTTCCACTTCCTCCACTTCCTCCACTTCCTCCGCTTCGTCCACTTCGTCCACCTCGTCCACTTCGTCAACTTTGTCAACTTCGTCCACTTCGTCCCCTTTGTCTACGTCATCTACTTCCTCCACTTCGTCCACTTCCTCCACTACGTCCAATTTGTCAACTTCGTCCACTTCGTCAACTTCATCACCATCCTCCATTTCGTCCACTTCTTCCATATCCTCCGCTTCCTCCACTTCCTCCACTTCTTCCACTTCCTCAACTTCCTCCACTTCCTCCACTTCGTCAACTTGGTCCACTTCCTCCACTATGTCCACTTCGTCCATTTCGTAGACTTCGTCCACCTCGTCCACTTCGTCCACATCGTCAACTTCGTCAACTTCCTCCACTTCATCCACTTCCTCCAGTTCTTCCTCCACTTCGTCCACTTCGTACACTTCCTCCACTTCGTCCATTTCGTCCACTTCGTCCACTTCGTCATCGTCGTTGATAACAGTTGAAAAACTGTTATTTTCATGCTTAAAAGTGATACTAAAAGCAACCTTTAGACTTAGAAACTAGCTTGAAATCATGCATTTTGTTTATATTTTCAGAAATAAGAGAGCTGGACAGGTTTATGCTTGATTTGAGTGTTTTTGTGCAGGTTTTGAGGTGAATTTGGTGAAAGAAGTGAAGAATGAGAGAGAGGACATTAGAAAAGACAAGAAAGAGTGCAAAAAGAGAAGTCGAAGGCACCGCTCAGCGGCAAACTACCGCTGAGCGGCACTCACGAGGTGGCGTTGGAACCGCTGAGGGGCAAATGGCCGCTGAGGGGAAGAAAGAAGACGCGTAACCACCGCTGAGCGGTAAATGGCGCTGAGCGGCACTTTTTGGGCTTGGGCTTTTGTAATCTTTTGTAACTCTAGATTAGTATATAAGGGCTTGCACGTCCTTTAGTTAGTATCTTTGGCAGAAACGAGGCAAACACTCTCTCTTTCACCCCTTTGAAGGAGGATCTTGGATGCTCAGGCTACCTCTTCACCTTTATTGGGTTTATTCTTTCATACTTTCATTGTTATTCATCTAGGTTCACCATGAATATGGTGAACTAAACCTTGTATGTTTGTTGGGGAATCAATGTAATCTCTTGAAGCTCTCATATATGGATTTGTTGAATACATCTTTGAATTAAGACATATGCTTTCTTTTCATCATTAGTTAGGGTTTTTCCTCTTTGCTCAATGCTTGCATTGTTTAACTCATTCTAATGCATGATTATTGGTTTTGTTGATACGGACACGTACGGGGAAATCTAGATCCGGGGAATTTCTCCCAATATTTTACTGACAACATTATATTGGTTGCCTTAAGCTCCTGCACTCATGAACTAATCATTAGGAATGCTAGGAATTGTATGAACTATTTGATTAGGGAGAAGCCATCTAGAATGGTACATTAGAGAGTGGCATTAACAATGATGATTTGAAAGAGGAATTCCTAAAATATATGAGAGTGGATGAGATGAAATTGACCCCCAACAACATATTCATTCATTTAATCCATTGAAAGTGTTTATCTTATGTCTTTGCCATTGATCAATTCATGCATACATGTTTATTTTCGTCTTGCATATTAAAATTTAAATCATTGTTTTCTTAAGTCTTAGCTAATCAAGAAATTACATAACTAAACTAGGCCGTGAGTCCTTTGGGAAGAACGATACTTGGTCTTACCAAGTTTTATTACTTGAACGATTCGGTCATACTTGCCGATTGTGAAACAAGTTTGTGACATCATATTTTGGTGCTTACAAATTTGTCCATCAGTCGTCCCCTTCATCGACTTCGTCCACATCGTCCGGCTCATCCACTTCGTCCACTTCGTCAACTTCCTCCACTTCCTCCTCCTCCTCCACTTCAACTAGTTCCTCCACTTTCTCCTCTTCCTCCACTTCCTCTACTTTGTCCACTTCCTTCTTCTCCTCCACTTCTTTCACTTCCTCCACTTTGTCCACTTCGTCAACTTCGTCCACTTTGTCCACATCGTCCACTTTGTCAACTTCTTCCATTTCGTCCCCTTCGTCTACGTCGTCCACTTCCTTTCCTTCCTCCAGTTCCTCAGCTTCTTCCACTTCCTCCACTTCCTCCGCTTCGCCACTTCATCCACCTCGTCCACGTCGTCAACTTCGTCCACTTCGTCCACTTCGTCCACTTCGTCAGGTCCGTCCACTTCGTCCCCTTCGTCTACGTCGTCTACTTCCTCCACTTCGTCCACTTCCTCCACTTCGTCCACTTTGTCAACTTCGTCCACTTCGTCAACTTCGTCACCATCCTCCACTTCGTCCACTTCCTCCATTTCCTCCACTTCCTCCACTCCTCCACTTCCTCCACTTCTTCCACTTCGTCGACTTCCTCCACTTCCTCCACTTCGTCAACTTGGTCCACTTCCTCCGCTATGTCCACTTCGTCCATTTCGTAGACTTCTTCCACCTCGTCCATTTCGTCCACTTCGTCCACTTCGTCAACTTCGTCAACTTCCTCCCCTTCATCCACTTCCTCCACTTCTTCCTCCACTTCGTCCACTTCGTACACTTACTTCACTTCGTCCATTTCGTCGACTTCGTCCACTTCGTCCACTTCGTCATCTTCGTCGACTTCATCGACTTCGTCCACATCGTCCACCTCGTCCACCTCGTCCACCTCATCCACTTCGTCAACTTCCTCCACTTCCTCCACTTCTTCCTCTGCTTCCTCCGCTTCCTCCGTGATGAGAGGGTCGCACCTCCCACAAAAGTTGTGCATAAAAGAATGCAGTATAGACTAGGAAGTGATTCCTAGGTCGTCTCTCAAGGACCAAATTGTGGTTCAGTCTCAGATCAAACACGTAGTGGGGGGGTTGATGAAGAGTTTGTGAATGCGAATGAACTTAAATAAGACACGAATCCAGACAGAAATGTAAAATGGTTTCAATTACAGAATTAAAGCGGTTGGTCACTTAAGCTAACATCACAATTAAATTACCACAACTAAACACAATAAACAGTATTAAGGTAAATGAAAACACTGAAATAAAACATTCAATTACCAAGGTGCTGATGGACAAATTTGTAAGCACCAAAATATGATGTCACAAACTTGTTTCACAATCGGCAAGTATGACCGAATCGTTCAAGTAATAAAACTTGGTAAGACCAAGTATCGTTCTTCCCAAAGGACTCACGGCCTAGTTTAGTTATGTGGTTTCTTGATTAACTAAGACTTACAAACGAAATATTTGAGTTTAAAATGCAAGACAGAAAATAAACATGTATGCATGAATTTTGATCAATGGCAAAGACAAAAGATAAACACTTTCAATGGAATATATGAATGAATATGTTGTTGGGGGTCAATTTCATCTCATCCACTCTCATACATTTTAGGAATTCAACATTCAAATCATCATTGTTAATGCCACTCTCTAATGTACCATTCTAGATGGCTTCTCCCTAATCAAATAGTTCATACAATTCCTAGCATTCCTAATGATTAGTTCATGAGTGCAGGAGCTTAAAGGCAACCAATAGAATATTGTCAGTATAATATTGGGAGAAATTCCCCGGATCTAGACTTCCCCGTACGTGTCCGTATCGACAAAACCAATAATCATGCATTAGAATGAGTTAAACAATGCAAGCATTGAGCAAAGAGGAAAAACCCTAACTAATAATGAAAGAAAGCATATGTCTTAATTCAAAGATGTACTCAACAGATTCCATATATGAGAGCTTCAAGAGATTACATTGATTCCCCAACAAACATACAAGGTTTAGTTCACCATATTCATGGTGAACCTAGATGAATAACAATGAAAATATGAAAGAATAAACCCAATAAAGTTGAAGAGGTAGCCTGAGCATCCAAGATCCTCCTTCAAAGGGGTGAAAAAGAGAGTGTTTTCCTCGTTTCTGCCAAAGATCCCTGACTAAAGGACGTGCAAGCCCTTATATACTAATCTAGAGTTACAAAAGATTACAAAAGCCCAAGCCCAAAAAGTGCCGCTCAGCGCCATTTACCGCTCAGCGGTGGTTACGCGTCTTCTTTCTTCCCCTCAGCGGCCATTTGCCCCTCAGCGGTTCCAACGCCACCTCTTGAGTGCCGCTCAGCGGTAGTTTGCCGCTGAGCGGTGCCTTCGACTTCTCTTTTTGCACTCTTTCTTGTCTTTTCTAATGTCCTCTCTCTCATTCTTCACTTCTTTCACCAAATTCACCTCAAAACCTGCACAAAAACACTCAAATCAAGCATAAACCTGTCCAGCTCTCTTATTTCTGAAAATATAAACAAAATGCATGATTTCAAGCTAGTTTCTAAGTCTAAAGGTTGCTTTTAGTATCACTTTTAAGCATGAAAATAACAGTTTTTCAACTGTTATCAGGTGCCTAAACTAATTGTAATGCAATAATTAAATAAGAAAACTCATTCAAGACCTTAAATTGTAATATTGAACTAACATATAAAATGCACTTTGGAAGAAAGCTAGCAGTAAAAGAGTGTGCTTAGCTAATACTCAATTGAACATTGCATCAAAATTTGGAGCTCTCCTTTTGCTACCAGCCGTGACACCAATGCCCTCAATAGTCAATCACCATCACCTCCAATACATATGTTCCTCGCTGCATCCATTTCTCCAAAGCAAATATTTCTTCTCTCAAAATTATCACCAAACAAGTACACCTACCCCATCTAATCACCTCTTCATTCTCAAAGTAATAAAGGAAATGCATTGTTTCTACTGCCAACGTCCCATCACCTTAGACCCTATTCTCCCAAGATATCTCCTTTCTCCAAAATTACCGTGCTTCACTTCCAAGGATAGAAATCCGCGTGACACCTTTTTTTTAAAAGAAATTTTAATTGCTTTTCTCTTGCAAAACAAATATCACCGTGCACCACTTTTCTCCAAGAAAGGAAGAAATAATCAATCACCGTGAGCACCTAAAAGACCAATGATGCAAACCGAGAATCGAACTGAGCAATTGCAAAGTGCTTGTGCAATCCAAAATAATCACCGTTCATGCATCTAAAAGAAAGAAAAAAAACTAATTCCCCTAGTGCTGCTGGAGAGAAACCGAGAGCCCTTCCAGGCCGTGACACCTCCAGCTTCAATGTCCGTGCCTCTTCTTATATCTAAGGTGAATGAACGGCTACATTCTCCACGCAAAAATCAAACCTCTCCGTGATGGAACACTGTTATTCTTGAATGAAAACTCCAATAAAAAAAATGCTAAAACCAAAAGAAATGAAAAGGGCCATGTATAATCAATAACATAAAATCAAAGTAGATGCTTTTCATTCAATCGTAATAGCATTTTCAAAATAAGAAATGGAGAAGTATAAATGTGCTTTCATTTTCTCATCCCCGTGACAGTGTAAACTTGTTCCAGCATAAGCATCGAAGCTTCTCCCAAAAAAAAATGTTCAAAAGTAAAAGCCTCCAAGAAAAATCTGTGAGTGAGTGGCGGCTGCTTCCAGCGTTCCTCTGCTACCCATAACCCTCCATGCTAAAAGAAAATTGTTCCGTACTAGGTTGCGGCTGGAACGTGGTGAAGGTGTGGAGCGTGGGCCGTGATGAGTTCGTGGGAGTGCTGAAGCTGCTTGAATGAATTTTTCCTTCAATGCTGGATCATGTGTGCTTATTGGATGCAGCAAACCTGACGTGGCAGTGTGTCCAAAGCCCAAAAGAAATCAGCTCCCTCTTTTACTGGATGCTCCATGTGCACACCAAAGCTGCTCCAGAATTAATTCTCCATGGGCCCACACACCACTTGGACGTGTGCTGCTTTCCACGTTCTTTCCTCTCGGTGGCTGCTCCTTCTTTCTTCACGTGTTGATTGTTGGATGGAGAAATAAATGGGTGCAAGTCGTGGCATGCTGGACGTGTAGCCCGCACACCAAGCATACACCTAAAGCCCATCCACGCTGGATGCTGCTGCTTCTTACTTGAAGTACCCCTGGACGTGCTTCCAGTGAAGCTTGTTGGACCAGTGTGCCTTGTTGTTGCTGGATCTGCTGGACCGTGGAGGAGTGTAGCATGGAGAGCGTGAAGTCCAGCCCATTCTTTGCGTGTTGCTGCTGTTGGCCTCTTGTTTTCCCCACATTGCCATGCACCAATATTTTAAAAGAAAGAAAACATGGTGCTCGGCCCACTTCTTCATTCCATGAAGTTTTGTCCCCTAGCACTATTTTGATTTCCTTCAATTAATTAATCACCACAAGAATGCACCTCCACTCAAAAGCCAAGCTGCTGGACGTTGCTCTCTGCTGTGCCGTGATACTTCTTTTTCTTCCAGCACCACTTCTTAGCTTCTCCAATCAAGCCCATCTCCATGTGCACTCCCATAATTTAAATCCACACCTCCTCACTCATTTTAGTTTAAAGTATATTTGATGTGGCATTTTCTTTTGACCTCCAAAATGTCCCAAATATTATCCAACAATTTCCCTACAATCAATAATGCAAATAATAAGCTCAAATAATTCAAATTAATTAAAATAAGAATTTTTGGTCAAATTAAGCACAATTAGCAAAAATGGGAAAATACTAGACAATTAAGCACATTTCCCCGATTAATTCTAGCACAATAAACTAAGTGAAGTGAACAAAATATTGACTCATCAAAATAGACCACACTTAGTCTTTTGCACTCCTGGGCAAAATCAAGACGCAGATCAGGGAATAGTTCAAAGGACATCCAGGGTATGACACAAACTTAGCACACAGAAAACAAAGACGAACAGGGAAAGAAATAGAATTACACAATCCTCAAGAAATCTAGACAAAGAAAAGAAGTAGACAATATCCAACACAGAATCAATCAGAGAAAGCAGATACTCATGAAATCATCCAAGCAATTCCAAACATGGCAAAATGATCAATCAGCTCAAGAGGTGAATCAAAAGTAACAAAACCTCACAGATGCACTATCAGTGTTTCTCTCAAGTGTATAAGGTGAAGAATTTCAACTCAATGCGCTCAAGAAAGCAAACAACAATAAACTTGGCAAGCCTCTAATATCAACACTCAAAACATATGCATGTTCAAATCAAAAGGTCTTTTATGCATGTAATGGGGCCAAGGACAAGGGAGGATAAAATATGGATAAAAAGCTACAAACCAAAAGAAATAGAGGAGCAATGGGGAACAAGTGAAAATACAATCAAATTACACCCAAACCTCTAATTCAATCCTCTTCTTGACTCCATTATTCACAATTTTTCTCTTTTTTTTTTTTTTTTTTGCACTTTTTTTTTTCATCCTATCTCTTTTCTTTTCTCTCTTTAGCACACAACTATAAGAGACAAGATATAAATCATATTTCTAAAAACAAAACAAGAAGAGTAACCAACTAGCCAATTTATCAGAATCCCCAAGAAGACCACACTTGTTCCCAAAACACTTCCAAAGCTCCAAAATTCCCTAAGGTTAAGGTAATCATGGTTTTTCACTTAGGGCCAGTGTATGAGCTTCAAAACAAAGAAATGAGGAAAGTATAGGCTCAAAAGGGGTTATCAAAGGTTTAGAACACGGTAGGCTTATTTGGCTAGAGAGGCTCAAAAACAAAACTGCCTTTATCACTTCCAAACATGCATATCAATCAAGAATTATCAACAAGAGTCAAGCCAAGGCATATGTGCAAGCAATCAAGAGACATATCACACACAAGAGAGAACATCAAGTGGCTCAAATCTCACACAGGGTAATTTATGTCACAATCAAATCAACCTCTCAAACATCATAATCATTTTCTCAAGCAGAGAAAAGCAAGGATTTCAAACAGGTCAGAGTATCAATGAAGTGAAAGATACATCTACAACCTAAACAAAGTCCAGAAATGAAGAGAATCATGCAAAACTGTATACAAGACACGACAAAAACTACCTAGAAAAGAAAAAATTTAACCAAGAAAACAAAAACTAACGAAGAAAATTAAAAATCTCCCCCAATAGACCACACTTAAACTACACAGTGTCCTCAATGTGTCATAAGCATAAGATCAGAAATCATAACAGTCAACAGATCATGGACAAGTGCAATAAAAGTAGGAAAAAGGGGAGAAGAGAGAAAGAAAACTCCCCTGATCATGGTGGCAGTTGCCAATTTTGGACTTGTAGAGAGATGTCTTCCACCAATGGATCCAACAAGCAAGTTTTGAGGAAGAATTGCTTCATCCTCCAGATTTGATCTAGTAGGGAGATATCATCCACAGCTGGATCTAAGAAGCAAAGATTGTTGATGAGCAGGTTCAGCTGGTGCCTATTGATCTTGAAGCTTTTGTCAGTGTGAGCACCTTTGTTATCCACTGTGGGTGTTTGTTGATCAAATTCATTTGTACCTCATGCAATAGGGTTAGTGCAATGTGGCTCTACAGAAATTTCATGCAGGGGTAGAACACCCAATCCCAGTGTAACAGGCTGAACCTCAGATACATCCTTAGAACATGAATCAATCCCCAAATTAAAAGTAATATCAATAACAGACTCAGATTCATGTTCAGTGCATGGATGAGAAGTATTCAGATATGATGGCAAAAGTGGTTTCTCATCATGCAGAGAGGGAAAATTAAAAGCATTCTCAGCAACAATATGATCATCAACATACCTCTCAACAGCATAATCATGAACAACATAATCATCACGGACATAATCATACTAAGGTATGCTTACCTCCACTTCCCTGAAGATTGGAAGAGTGGTGGAAGCTGATGATGGTCTACCTTTCTCAAAAATGTTGCTCATATATGCCTGGTCCTCAAAATCTTTCTCGGTCTCCTCAGGTGCAAGAGTGGGACCATCTGAAGGTGGGAAAGTATGTGGCGCAGTAGTAAGCTCATGACTCTTCTCCCCATCTTCTATGTTGATGCCACTATCATCATCATCTGGAATCTGAACAGTCTGAAATGGGAACTCTGAATCTTGAGACTGTTCCTCAGTGAGTTGAGTGGCCATCTGCCCTATCTGATCAGTCATACTCTGAATGGCAGCTCCTATTTCTTGCTGGAACTGCATGTTCTCTTGCTGAAACTGAAGGTTCTGCATGGTCATCTGCTCCAACAACTCTTGCAATGTAGGCTCAGAAGTAGAAGGCTAAGTGAAATTGAGAAAATATTGATTCATCAAAATAGACCACACTTAGTCTTTTGCACTCCTGGGCAAAACCAAGATGAAAACCAGGGAACTACTCAAACATCAGGGAGCTGACACAAACTCGACAGACAGACAACAAAGACTCAACAAGGACAGAAACAGAATTACACAGTTCTCCAGGAATCTGGACCAAGAAAAGAAGTAGACAATATCCAACGCAGAATAAATGAGAGAAAGCAGATACTCATGAAATCATCCAAGCAATTCAAGACATGGCAAAATGATCAATCAGCTCAGGAGGTGAATCAAAAGCAACAGAAACTCACAGATGCACCATCAATGTTTCTCTCAAGTGTTTAGGGTAAATCAATGTCACTCAATGCACTCAAGAAAGCAATCACAAATAGACTTGGCAAGCCTCTAATATCAACACTCAAGCACATACGCATGTTCAAATCAAAAGGTCTTTTCATGGTTGTAATGGGGCCAAGGACAAGGGAGGATATATCTGGATAAGAAGCTACAAACCATAAGGAACAAAGGAGCAATGGGGAACAAGTGTAAACACATTCAAACACACCCACAACCTCTAATTCAATCCTCTTCTTGACTCCATTATTCACAATTTTTTTTTATTCATTTTTTTTTTCATTTTTTTTTCATCCTGTCTCTTTTCTTTTCTCTCTTTTCAAAACAAAACTGTAAAAGACAAGATTTACAAAAACAAAACAGTAAGAGGAACCAACTAGCCAACTCATAAGAATCCCTAAGGAGACCACACTTGTTTCCAAAACACTTCCAAAGCTCCAAAATTCCCTAAGGTTAAGGTAATCATGGTTTTTTTTTCACTTAAGGCTAGTGTATGAGCTTCAAAAAAAAGAAATGAGGAAAGTATAGGCTCAAAAGGGGTTTTCAAAGGATTAGAACAAGGTAGGCTTATGTGGCTAGAGAGGCTCAAGAACAAAACTGCCTTTGTCACTTCCAAACATGCATATCAATCAAGAATTATCAACAAGAGTCAAGCCAAGGCATATGTGCAAGCAATCAAGAGACATATCACACACAAGAAAGAACATAAAGTGGCTCAAATTCTCACACAGGGCATTTGTGTCACAATCAATTCAACTCTCAAACATCATGATCATCTTCCCAAGCAGAGAAAAGCAAGGATTTCAAACATATCAGAGTATCAATGAAGTGAAAGACACATCTACAACCTAAACAAAGTCCAGAAATCAAGAGAAACATGTAAAACTGTATGCAAGACACGACAAAAACTACCTAGAAAAGAAAAAAAAATTTAACACGGAAAACAAAAATTAACAAAGAAAAATCAGAATCTCCCCCAATAGACCACACTTAAACTACACAGTGTCCTCAATGTGTCATAAGCATAAGATAAGAAATCAAAACAGTCAACAGATCATGGACAAGTGCAATAAAAGTAGGAAAAGGGGGAGAAGAGAGAAAGAAAACTCCCCTGATCATGGTGGCAGTTGCCAATTTTGGACTTGTAGGGAGATGTCTTCCACCAATGGATCCAGCAAAGAAGTTTTGAGGAAGAACTGCTTCATCCTCCATATTTGATCTAGCAGGGAGATATCATCCACAGCTGGATCTAAGAAGCAAGGATTGTTGATGAGCGGGTTCAGCTGGTGCCTATTGCTGTTGAAACTAGTGTGTATGTAAGCACCTTTTCCTTCCACTGTGGGTGCATGTTGGTCAAATTCATGTGTACCTCCTGCAACATGGTTAGTGCAATGTGGCTCCAAAGAAATGACGCGCAGAGGTATAACACCCAATCCCAATTTATCAGACTGAACCTCAGATACATCCTTAGAACATGAATCAATTTCAAAATCACAAGCAATATCAACTACAAACTCAGATTCATGTTCAATGCATGGAGAATAAACATTCGGATGCGACAACAAAAATTGGTTCTCATCATGCATAGAGGGAAAATTAAAAACAAACTCATCAACAATATCATCATCAACATACCTCTCAACAGCATAATCATGAACAACATAATTATCACTGACATAATCATACTGAGGTATGCTTACCTCCACTTCCCTGAAGATTGGAAGAGTGGTGGAAGCTGATGATGGTCTACCTTTCTCAAAAATGTTGCTCATATATGCCTGGTCCTCAAAATCTTTCTCGGTCTCCTCAGGTGCAAGAGTGGGACCATCTGAAGGTGGGAAAGTATTTGGCGCAGTAGTAAGCTCATGACTCTTCTCCCCATCTTCTATGTTGATGACACTATCATCATCATCTGGAATCTGAACAGTCTGAAATGGTAACTCTGAATCTTGAGACTGTTCCTCAGTGAGTTGAGTGGCCATCTGCCCTATCTGATCAGTTATACTCTGAATGGCAGCTCCTATTTCTTGCTGGAACTGCATGTTCTCTTGCTGAAACTGAAGGTTCTGCATGGTCATCTGCTCCAACAACTCTTGCAATGTAGGCTCAGAAGTAGAAGGCTGAGGAGCTATTTGAGCAGGAGCATCATATTGCTGACTTTGGTATTGCTGGACTGGTGGAGGCATACAAGTACTCTGGAATGGTGGTTCTTGATAATGATGCTGTAGAGCATTATACCATTCCAAGGTAGGGTCATTCCATCCAAGACCGTTGCTGTAAACATATTGCACAAGGGAAAATTTGCTCAGAAACTGATGCTCAAGATATCCCCAATCGGTAACAGATCTCAGAGGAAGAGAGTCTTTCCAATCCTTAGCTGCTCCTTGTATGAATGCGGAAATGCGCTCAAGAAAATGTAATCAAGAGGGACATCTGGAGGCTTCATGGAAGAGCACATGATGTGGAGCTCCTCCAAATGTCTGTGTGGGCATTCTCCTGCAAAACCATGAAACTTAGGCAACAAATGTATCAGTCCAGGGGTGAGATCGCAATGAAGATCATCCTCCTTAAGTGAAACCGGCTCACAAAGAGATTTAACATTAAATGCTTGCTTGAATAAGTAAAGAAAACTTAAACCCCTTCCGTGACACCACTTCTCTTCTTCTTAGAATTCAATGTACCGTGTGCTTTTCCCGTGATCACTTGCTACCATGAATCAGCACTCCACCTCTGGTTCCATGCAACATTTCTTTTTTTACCAAACAAATGAATTTCACCAAAGTGGCAACTAAAGCACACACTTTCCAGCCATGAATCACCATGTGCTTCCACTACCTACTCCCATCAAATCAACAAGCACCTTGCTTAAATCAAGAACCATTCTCTTTTCTTCCATTCTTCCAGCAGCCGTGGCACTTCAAACACCTAACACATAACCACTTCACTTCTTTCAACACATAACGGTGCATGCCCCACTTCACCTACTATGGTCAAACATTCTCCTCCAATTCACTCTAGAAACCAAATTAAATATTCTATTCTAATGCAAAAATCAAAGTCACATCTACACGGCTTTTTCTTCCAACCACCATCCTCCCATTCTCTCCACTTTCATTTTTTATTCATCATGGCATGTGTCATACTTCTAGATAACCCTTTTTCTAAATTTTAATTCAATGATGTGTTCTTCATTCATGAGTCACCGTTCAACACTTCATCATTTTAGCAAAACCGAACAGAACTTACCCCCCCTAAAAGAAATTAAATAAATATACTACTGTTTCCATCACAACAAACATTGAGTACAGCCGTGTAGAAGTAACAAAGCTTATGGAATAAAATAAGATGCAACAAGTAAAATAAGCAATCAAATGCAATTCAAATTGGAAATGACACTACATAAACATGTTAACAACAAAGAGGATAAAGCTACTTCAATCAATGTTTTCCAACCAAGAGAGTAGTGTGCAGAACCTCTAGTAGCTGGATGTGTCCGTGAGTGTCTCCTTCTTTCAAGCCATGACAGTGTCTTTCTTCTCTTTTTTTCTAACTCTCAAAGAAACATTCAAAAGCAAAGCCAAGAAAAATTCTCCAAAAAATCCAGACCGAGAGCTTCTCCAAACTCTATGCTCTTCATTCCAGCACCATTCTCTTCTTCAACCGTAGCCCTCCATGCTTGCTCTCTCTCTTTCACTCACTGCCCTCTCTACTCTACATTACACTACACTACACTACTCTACTGGAACTCCTGGAACTCCCCCCTAGGTTGCGGCTGGAGCTTCAATTTTATTACCGCCTCTTCTGCTTGTTGGACCTTTGTTTTGCTGGATGCCTTGCTGCCATGGGCCGTGGTTCCTCCTGGATGCAGCAATCTGCTGGGCCGTGCTAAAGCTGGAGCGTGAAGAATGGATGAGCTGCTTGTGGGCCTCGTTGCTACAACAGGAGTGTGATGTGTAGCCGTGAGCTTCTTCGTGCACCTCCAAGCTGTTGCTGGATTTGCTGGACGGCCAAGTGCAGCCCAAATGAATTTGAATTTTCTCCCAGCACCTCCTTTTCCAAGCCATGTGGGACGTGCAGTTGCCTTCTTCTTTTCTCCACGTGCAGCGCTGGACGCGTGCTGCTGTGTGCTACCAAACAAATTGCTAATTCAGCAATTTCTTCCATGTGAAGGGCTATTGACGTGTCACTTCATCATAGGCCGTGGAGTGTGTGCAGCATGGAGCTGGCAACTGGACCGTGGCACCTCCACTTCTTTGGACACCCCGGAAATGAAATCCACGCCTCCTCTCTCATCTTAGTTTAAAGTATATTTGATGTGGTATTTTCTTCTGACCTCCAAATGTCCCAAATATTATCCAACAATTTCTCTACAATTAATAATGCAAATAATTAGCTCAAATAATTCAAATTAATTAAAATAAGAATTTTTTGTCAAATTAATCACAATTAGCAAAAACGGAAAAATACCGGACATTTAAGCACAATTCCCTAATTAAATTCGGTACAATAAGCTAAGTGAAATTGAGAAAATATTGACTCATCATTCCACTTTGTCAACTTCGTCAACTTCGCCACTTCCTTCACTTCGTCCACTTCTTCCACATCGTCAACTTCGTCCTCTTCCTCCACTTCCTCCACTTCGTCAAGTTTGTCCACTTCGTCACCTTCCTCCACTTCCTCCACTTCGTCAAGTTTGTCCACTTCGTCAACTTCCTCCACTTCCTCAACTTCTTCCTCCACTTTGTCCACTTCCTCCACTTCGTCAACCTCGTCAACATCGTCCACTTTATCCACTTCGTCCACTTCGTCAACTTCGTCAACTTCGTCCACTTCGTCCACTTCGTCAACTTCGTCAACTTCCTCCACTTCCTCCACTTCCTCCGCTTCCTCCGCTTCCTCCGCTTCGTCCACTTCCTCCACTTCGTCCACTTCGTCAACTTCGTCCACTTCGTCAACTTCATCAACTTCCTCCACTTCCTCCACTTCCTCTGCTTCCTCCGCTTCCTCTGCTTCCTCCGCTTCGTCCACTTCGCCACTTCGCCACTTCCTCCACGTCTTCCACATCCTCCACTTCCTCCACTTCGTCCACTTCGTCTACTTCGTCCACTTGGTGGACTTCGTCCAGTTCCTGCACTTCATCAACTTTGTCCACTTCGTCAACTTGTTCCATTTCGTCCCCTTCGTCTAAGTCGTCCACTTCCTTCACTTCCTCCACTTCCTCCACTTCTTCCACTTCCTACACTTCCTCCAGTTCCTCCACTTCGTCCACTTCCTTCACTTCGTCAACTCCGTCCACTTCGCCACTTCGTCAACTTCCTCCACTTCGTCCACTTTGTCCACTTCGTCCACTTCGTCAACCACGTTCACTTCGTCCTCTTCTTCCATTTCGTACCCTTCGTTTACGTCGTGCACTTCCTTCACTTCCTCCGCTTACTCCACTTCCTCCACTTCTTCCACTTCCTCCACTTCCTCCACTTCGTCCACTTAGCCACTTCTCCACATCCTCCACTTGCTCCACGTCCTGCACTTCCTCCACTTCCTCTCCACTTCCTTCACTTCGTCAACTTCGTCCACTTCATACACTTTCTCCCCTTCCTCCGCTTCCTCCGCTTCGTGAACTTCGTCAACCTCGTCCACTTCGCCCACTTCCACTTCCTCCACCTCCTCCACTTCGTCAGCTTTGTCCACTTCCACACTTCCTCCACTTCGTCAGCTTTGTCCACTTCGTCCACTTCCACACTTACTCCACTTCGTCCACTTCGCCTACTTCGCCCACTTCCTCCACTTCGTCCAATTCGTCCACTTCGTCAACTTCGTCCACTTCATCCACCTCCTCCACTTCCTCCACTTCGTCAGCTTTGTCCACTTCCTCAACTTCCACACTTCCTCCACTTCCACCACTTTGTCAACTTCATCCACTTCGTCCACTTCGACCACTTCGTCCACTTCGTCTTCTTCTTCCATTTTGTCCCCTTCGTCTACGTCGTCCATATCCTTCACGTGCTCCACTTCGTCCACTTCCTCCCATCCCTCCGCTTCGTCCACCTCGTCCACATCGTCCACCTCGTCCACTTCGTCAACTTCGTCCACTTCGTCAACTTCGTCCACTTCGTCCACTTCGTCTACGTCATCCACTTCCTCCACTTCGTCCACTTCGTCCACCTTGTCAACTTCGTCCACTTCGTCAACTTCGTCAATTTGGTCAACTTCCTCCACTTCCTCCACTTCCTCCGCTTCCTCCGCTTCTTCCGCTTCGTCCACTTCGTCAAGTTCGTCCACTTCGCCACTTCTCCACATCGTCCACTTCGTCAACTTCGTCCACTTCCTCCATTTCCTCCATTTCCTCCACTTCCTCCACTTCCTCCACTTCCTCCACTTCGTCAACTTCGTCCACTTCGCCTACTTCGCCCACTTCCTCCACTTTCTCCACTTCGTCAACTTAGTCCACTTCCTTCACTTCCTCCACTTCCTCCACTTTGTGAACTTCGTCTACTTCGAACACTGCCCCCACTTCCTCCACTTCCTCAACTTAGTGCACTTCCTCCACATCCTCAACTTCCTCCACTTCGTCAACTTCCTCCACTTCCTCCACTTCCTCAACTTCGTCCACTTCGCCCACTTCCTCCACTTCCTCCACTTCCTCAACTTCTTCCACTTCGTCCCCTTCGTCCACTTCGTCCCCTTCGACCACTTCGCCCACTTCCTCCACCTCCTCCACTTCCTCAACTTAGTCCACTTCCGCAACTTCCTACAGTTCCTCAACTTGCTCCACTTCCTCAACTTCCTGCAGTTCGTCAACTTGCTCTGCTTCCTCAACTTCGTCCATTTCCTCCACTTCCTCCACTTCGTCAACTTTGTCCACTTCGCCCACTTCCTCCACTTCGTCAACTTAGTCCACTTCCTACACTTTGTCAACTTCGTCAACTTCGTAATTTCGTCCACTTCGCCCACTTCCTCCACTTCCTCAACTTAGTCCACTTCCTCAACTTCGTAACTTCGTCAACTTGCTCCACTTGCTCCACTTACTCTACTTCCTCCACTTCGTCCACTTCGTCAACTTCGTCCACTTCGCCCACTTCCTCCACTTCCTCCACTTCCTCAACTAGGTCCACTTCCTCCACTTCCTCCACTTTGTCAACTTCGTCCATTTCTTCCACTTCCTCCACTTCCTCAACTTAGTCCACCTTCGCCACTTCCTCCACTTCCTCCACTTCTTCCTTGACTTTATCCACTTCGTCCAATTCGTCAATGTCGTCCACTTCGCCCACTTCGCCCACTTCGCCAAATTCGTCCACTTCCTACACTTCCTCCATTTCCTCCACTTCCTCAACTTCGTCCACTTCCTCCACTTCCTGCACTTCTTCCACTTTGTCCACTACGTCAACTTCGTCCTCTTCCTCCACTTCCTCTACTTCGTCCACTTCCTCCACTTCCTCCACTTCGTCAACTGCGTCCACTTCGCCCACTTCCTCCACTTCCTCAACTTAGTCCACTTGCTCCACTTCCTCCACTTCGTCAACTTTGTCCATTTGTTCCACTTCCTCCACTTCCTCAACTTAGTCCACTTTCGCCACTTCCTCCACTTCCTCCACTTTTTCCTCGACTTTATCCACTTCGTCCACTTCGTCAACTTCGTCCACTTCGCCCACTTCGCCATATTCCTCCACTTCATACCTCTTCCTCCACTTCCTCCACTTCCTCCACTTCCTCAACTTCGTCCACTTCCTCCATTTCCTCCACTTCGTCCACTTCGTCAACTTCGTCCACATCGTCCATTTCCTCAACTTCGCCCACTCCGTCAACTCCGTCAACTACGTCAACTTCGTCCACTTCCTCAAATTCCTCCGCTTCCTCCACTTCCTCCACATCGTCAACTTCGTCCACTTCGCCACTTCCTCCACTTCCTCCAATTGCACCACTTTCTCCACTTCCTCCCATTCCTCCTTTTCGTCCACTTCCTCCATTTCATCCACTTCATCCACTTCGTCCACTTCGTCGACTTCGTCCACTTCGCCCGCTTCCTCTACTTCGTCCACTTCCTCAACTTCTTCCACTTCGTCCACTTCGCCCACTTCGCCCAGCTCGCCAAATTCCTCCACTTCCTCAACTTCGTCCACTTCCTCCACTTCCTTAACTTCGTCCACTTCGCCCACTTCCTCCACTTCCTCGACTTAGTCCACTTCCTCCACTTCCTCTACTTCGTCAACTTCGTCAACTTCGTAATTTCGTCCACTTCGCCCGCTTCACCCACTTCGTCTACTTCCTCAACTTAGTCCACTTCCTCAACTTCCTCCACTTCGTCAACTTGCTCAACTTCCTCCACTTCCTCCACTTCGTCAACTTCGTCCACTTCGCCCACTTCCTCAACTTCCTCCACTTCCTCAACATAGTCCACTTCCTCCACCTCGTCCACTTCGTCAACTTCTTCCACTTCCTCCACTTCCTCAACTTAGTCCACTTCCTCCACTTCCTCCACTTCGTCAACTTTGTCCCCTTCTTCCACTTCCTCCACTTCCTGAACCTAGTCCAATTCCTCCACTTCCCCAACTTCCTCCACTTCGTCAAGTTCCTCCACTTCGTCCACTTCGTCCACTTCGTGCACTTCGTCCACTTCGTCAACTTCGTCAACTTCGTCCACTTCACCCACTTCGCCAAATTCCTCCACTTCCTCCACTTCCTCAACTTCGTGCACTTCCTCCACTTCCTCCACTTCGTCAAATTCGTCCACTTCGCACACTTCCTCCACTTCATCAACTTAGTCCACTTCCTCCACTTCCTCCACTTCCTCCACTTCGTCAACTTCGTCAACTTCTTAATTTCGTCCAGTTCGCCCACTTTGCCCACTTCCTCCATTTCCTCAACTTAGTCCACTTCCTGGACTTCGTCAACTTGCTCCACTTCCTCCACTTCCTGAACTTAGTCCACTTCCTCCACTTCCTCCAGTTCCTCAACTTAGTCCACTTCTTCTTAAACTTTATCCACATCGTCCACTTCCTCCACCTCCTCCACTTCGTCCAGTTCGTCCACTTTGTACACTTCCTCCATTTGCTCCACTTCATCCACTTCCTCCACTTCCTCCACTTCCTCCACTTCTTCCTCCACTTTGTACACTTCATCCACTTCGTCCACTTCGTCCACTTCATCAACTTCGTCCACTTCTTCCACTTCCTCCACTTCCTCAACTTAGTCCACTTCCTCCACTTCCTCCACTTCGTCAACTTTGTCCCCTTCTTCAACTTCCTCCACTTCCTGAACCTAGTCCATTTCCTCCACTTCCCCAACTTCCTCCACTTCGTCAAGTTCCTCCACTTCGTCCACTTCGCGCACTTCGTCCACTTCGTCCACTTCGTCCATGTTGTGAGGGTCTGATGAGTCGTTATTTCTTGAATTATATTTAGTTTATTGCACTTAAATAAACCAGGGAATTGTACTTAATTGTCTAGTATTTTCCCATTTTTCCTAATTGTGCTCAATTTCATCGGAAATTTTTATTTTAATTAGTTTGGAATATTTGAGCTGATTAAATGCATTTTGGATTGCAGGAAAATTTCGGAAATACATTTTGGGACATCAGGAAGAATGCCAAATAAATTCAAGACTCTCCACACAGACATTTTAGAATTAATTAAATTGTAACTCAGTAGTTTAGAATTTCTGTATCAACTTTTATAGTTGGACAAATTTTGATAAATTAGATTAGACCCAAAATTAGAAGTTAGTGACTTGGCACCCTAGGGTTTTAGTGTGTGGGCCCTACCCTAAAAAAAAAAGGACACACGGCCCTTAAAAAATAGGCCAGCCGCCACTTGCAAAGAGCCCCCACACACTCTCGGTCTTGGTTCTCTTTGGGGGTCTCTCTCGGGTTTTGGTTTTGGGGTGAATTTTTCTTTGGTTGAAAACACTGTTGCAAATGAAGTTTTTATGAAATTAAATTTTCTTGCTTTGACTGGAGCACACGTTACGTTTTCAGTTTGTCATTTAATTTCAAATTGGTTCCAACTCTTTTAAATTGAAGTTTTATTAGCTTAAGTGTAGCAATTGTTTATTCCAAGATGTAATGTGTGTTTTCTGATGTATCAATTTTTATTCAAGTGAGTCAAGCAAGTTTTCTTTAATTTAATGTTAGCGTAAGTTAGTTGGGTTGGTCATTAGTGATATTATATTGTTTTTTTTTTTTTTTTTTTTTTTTTGAGATTTCCGGATTGTACTTGTGTTTGTTATACTTTGCTTATTGGTGTTTTAATTTAGTTCATTTTGAATCACAAAAATCACAACCCCCCCCCCCCTTCGTGTTTGACCTGAGACTGAACCCAAATTGGTCCTTGAGAGACGACCTAGGAGTCACTTCCTAGTACTATACTGCATTCTTTTATGCACAACTTTTGTTGGGAGGTGCGACCCTCTCATCAAAATGGCGCCGTTGCCGGGGACCAATGGTTCGGTCTTAGGTTTTTGTTGTGTTTGTGTGTGTTGTGTTTTGTCTTGTGTTGTGATGTGATGTGATGTTCTGTTTTGTGTGTGCGTGTTGCATGTATAAATGTGTTGTGTTTTATTAGTTTCGTGATTTTTAGTATTCTTCTTTTTCCATGTCTACCTATTTTGATTTTGTGAATACTGCTTATTTTGCTAGTGCCTCTGATCATGATTCTCCTTCTGCATGTTACTCTGATTGTAATTCTGCTGATTTTTATGCTGAGAACAATGTGGCTCATCCTCAAATTTCTGAGAGCTCTCTTTGGGAACCGGTTCCACCTACTGAGGATGATGTTCATTGCGTTCTCAAGACTGGACTGATACATTTGCTGCCTAAGTTTCATGGTTTTGCAGGTGAATGCCCACACAGACATTTGGAGGAATTCCACAGCATTTGCTCTTCAATGAAGCCTCCACATGTACCAGTTGATCATGTGTTCTTAAGGGCATTCCCACATTCATTACAAGAAGCAGCAAGGGATTGGCTGTATTGTCTTCCTCCAGGATCTATCACTTCTTGGGAAGATCTTAAGCATATGTTCTTGGATGAATTCTTCCCCGCTCAGTATGGTTACAGCAACGATCCTGGATGGAATGACCCTAGTTTGGGATGGTATGATGCTCCACAGCAATATCAGGAAGCACCATCTCAGAATGCTTGTATGCCTCCGCTAGTCCAGCAATACCAAAGTCAGCAATATGATGCTCCTGCCCAAATAGCTCCTCAGCCTTCTACTTCTGAGCCTACATTGCAGGAGTTGTTGGAGCAGATGACCATGCAGAACCTTCAGTTTCAGCAAGAGAACATGCAGTTCCAGCAAGAAATAGGAGCTGCCATTCAGAGTGTGACTGATCAGATAGGGCAGATGGCCACTCAACTCACTGAGGAACAGTCTCAAGATTCAGAGTTACCATTTCAGACTGTTCAGATTCCAGATGATGATGATAGTGGCATCAACATAGAAGATGGGGAGAAGAGTCATGAGCTTACTACTGCGCCACATACTTTCCCACCTTCAGATGGTCCCACTCTTGCACCTGAGGAGACCGAGAAAGATTTTGAGGACCAGGCATATATGAGCAACATTTTTGAGAAAGGTAGACCATCATCAGCTTCCACCACTCTTCCAATCTTCAGGGAAGTGGAGGTAAGCATACCTCAGTATGATTATGTCAGTGATGATTATATTGATGATTATGTTGTTGAGAGGTATGCTGATGATTATATTGTTGTTGAGTCTGATTTTAATTTTCCCTCTATGCATGATGAGAACCAATTTTTGCTGTCGCATCCGAATGTTTATTCTCCATGCATTGAACATGAATCTGAGTCTGTAGTTGATATTGCTTGTGATTTTGAAATTGATTCATGTTCGGAGGATGTATCTGAGGTTCAGTCTGATAAATTGGGATTGGGTGTTATACCTCTGCACGTCATTTCTTTGGAGCCACATTGCACTAACCATGTTGCAGGAGGTACACATGAATTTGACCAACATGCACCCACAGTGGAAGGAAAAGGTGCTTACATACACAAAAGCTTCAAGATCAATAGGCACCAGCTGAACCTGCTCATCAACAATCTTTGCTTCTTAAATCCAGCTGTGGATGATATCTCCCTGCTAGATCAAATCTGGAGGATGAAGCAGTTCGTCCTCAAAACCTTCTTGCTGGATACTGTGGTGGAAGACATCTCCCTGAAAGTCCAAAATTGGCAACTGCCACCATGATAAAGGGAGTTTTCTTTCTCTCTTCTCCCCCTTTCCCTACTTTTGTTGCACTTGTCCATGATCTGTTCATTGTTTTGATTTCTGATCTTATGCTTAGAACACATTGAGGACACTGTGTAGTTTAAGTGTGGTCTATAGGGGGAGATTTTTATTTTTCTTCGTTAGTTTTTGTTTTCTTGGTTAAATTTTTTTTTTCTTTTCTAGGTTATTTTTGTCGTGTCTTGTGTACAGTTTTACATGTTTCTCTTGATTTCTGGACTTTGTTTGGGTTGTAAATATGTCTTCCACTTCATTGATACTCTGATTGGTTGGAAATCCTTGCTTTTCTCTGCTTGGAAGATGATTATGATTTTTGAGAGTTGAATTGATTGTGACAGAATTACCCTGTGTGAGATTTGAGCCACTTTATGTTCTTTCTTGTGTGTGATATGTCTCCTGATTGCTTGCACATATGCCTTGGCTTGACTCTTGTTGATAATTCTTGATTGATATGCATGTTTGGAAGTGATAAAGGCACTTTTGTTTTTGAGCCTCTCTAGCCAAATAAGCTTACCTTGTTCTGATTCTTTGAAAACCCTTTTGAGCCTATACTTTCCTCATTTCTTTGTTTTGAAGCTCATACACTAGCTCTAAGTGAAAAACCATGATTACCTTAACCTTAGGAAATTTTGGAGCTTTGGAAGTGTTTTGGGAACAAGTGTGGTCTCCTTAGGGATTTTTATGAGTTGGCTAGTTGGTTCCTCTTCTTGTTTTGTGTTCAGAAATATGATTTATATCTCATCTCTTATAGTTGTGTGCTAAAGAGAGAAAAGAAAAGAGACAGGATGGAAAAAAAAAAGAGCAGAAAAATAGTGAAGAAAAAAATGTGAATAATTGTGAATAATGGAGTCAAGAAGAGGATGGAGTTAGAGGTTTTGGGGTGTGAGTTGACTGTGTTTACACTTGTTCCCCATTGCTCCTCTATTTCTTTTGGTTTGTAGCTTCTCATCCATATTTATCCTCCCTTGTCCTTGGCCCCATTTCACCCATAAAAGACCTTTTGATTTGAACATGCATATGTTTTGAGTGTTGATATTAGAGGTTTGCCAAGTCTGTTGTTGTTTGCTTTCTTGAGTGCATTGAGTGACATTGATTTACCCTAAACACTTGAGAGAAACACTGATAGTGCATCTGTGAGGTTATGTTGCTTTTGATTCACCTCTTGAGCTGATTGATCATTTTGCCATGTCTTGAATTGGTTGGATGATTTCATGAGTATCTGCTTTCTCTGATTGATTCTGTGTTGGATATTGTCTACTTCTTTTCTTGGTCCAGATTCCTGGAGAACTGTGTAATTCTGTTTCTATCCTGGTTGAGTCTTTGTTGTCTGTCTGTCGAGTCTGTGTCAGCTCCCTGATGTTTGAGTAGTTCCCTGGTTTTCGTCTTGGTTTTGCCCAGGAGTGCAAAAGACTAAGTGTGGTCTATTTTGATGAGTCGTTATTTCTTGAATTATATTTAGTTTATTGCACTTAAATAAACCAGGGAATTGTACTTAATTGTCTAGTATTTTCCCATTTTTCCTAATTGTGCTCAATTTCATCGGAAATTTTTATTTTAATTAATTTGGAATATTTGAGCTGATTAAATGCATTTTGGATTGCAGGAAAATTTCGGAAATACATTTTGGGACATCAGGAAGAATGCCAAATAAATTCAAGACTCTCCACACAGACATTTTAGAATTAATTAAATTGTAACTCAGTAGTTTAGAATTTCTGTATCAACTTTTATAGTTTGGGACAAATTTTGATAAATTAGATTAGACCCAAAATTAGAAGTTAGTGACTTGGCACCCTAGGGTTTTAGTGTGTGGGCCCTACCCTAAAAAAAAAAGGACACACGGCCCTTAAAAAATAGGCCAGCCGCCACTTGCAAAGAGCCCCCACACACTCTCGGTCTTGGTTCTCTTTGGGGGTCTCTCTCGGGTTTTGGTTTTGGGGTGAATTTTTCTTTGGTTGAAAACACTGTTGCAAATGAAGTTTTTATGAAATTAAATTTTCTTGCTTTGACTGGAGCACACGTTACGTTTTCAGTTTGTCATTTAATTTCAAATTGGTTCCAACTCTTTTAAATTGAAGTTTTATTAGCTTAAGTGTAGCAATTGTTTATTCCAAGATGTAATGTGTGTTTTCTGATGTATCAATTTTTATTCAAGTGAGTCAAGCAAGTTTTCTTTAATTTAATGTTAGCGTAAGTTAGTTGGGTTGGTCATTAGTGATATTATATTGTTTTTTTTTTTTTTTTTTTTTTTGAGATTTCCGGATTGTACTTGTGTTTGTTATACTTTGCTTATTGGTGTTTTAATTTAGTTCATTTTGAATCACAAAAATCACAACCCCCCCCTTCGTGTTTGACCTGAGACTGAACCCAAATTGGTCCTTGAGAGACGACCTAGGAGTCACTTCCTAGTACTATACTGCATTCTTTTATGCACAACTTTTGTTGGGAGGTGCGACCCTCTCATCAGGGTCGCACGTCTCACAAAAGTTGTGCATTAAAGAATGCAGTATAGTGCTAGGAAGTGACTCCTAGGTCGTCTCTCAAGGACCAATTTGCAGTTCGGTCTCAAATCAAACACATAATGGGGGAGTTTTGGTGAAAGATTTTTACTTTGATGTGGTAAAATTAAATTAAACTGAAATTAAATAAAACACAACCGAATATAATTGAAAGGATTAAAGTGCATGAAAACATTTAAAGAAAACAGTACAATAGATAAATATTCAAACACAATTCAAGTTATAGAAATGCAATACTTAAGCTAAAACATTAAATGCAATATTGTAAGGTAAACATTAAAACAATGAATCTAAAAGAAAGAAGAAATATGGATGCAACCCGTGAACGTGACACCACGTCTCCTCCAACGTACTTCACTTTTTTTTTTCAAATAACAATTGCCCACCGCTGCACCATCTTCATTCAATTACTAAAAACAATAAAACTTTCTATCCTTCAACATGTCCCATCACCTCACAATGCTTCACATTCACGTGGACACACCTTACTTCTAAATTGAAAAAAACGTGAGCACTTAAGGAATCAAAATAAGTGACAGCAAATAAAATAAACTAAAACTACTCCAAGCTAGAATAAAAAAATTGGAAAGCATCCTAAACAAATAAAAGTGTGTTGCGGCTGCATCAACTCAAAGAAATAAAAGAAAAATTAATCATGTAGACCTCTTCTTCTTTCTTTACGTAAATCACCAACCTTCCTTCCACTTTTGCTTTCCTAAGTGGATGAATTCTTCTCCACATGGCAGCTGCACCGTGACCCCACTTACCTTCAAAAATCATGCTCTCTTCTTTCATAAAGGAAAGGAAATAATTTGACACCATGAGCATGTTCTTTTAACTAAAATAAATTAACTTTTTCTAAAAGAAACCAGCCATCACCGTGAGCAACTCTTCGTGGCTTCCCATCAACTTTCAACTAATCAATTCTTCATTTCTCAAAGCATTTAATTACCAAATGAAAATGATAAAGGCTGCCAGCAGCACACTTTAAGACTAATATAAAAATAAAAATATGGTTCAAACATGAAGACAAAATCAAGAATAAGACTCTTAAAAATTCTTCTCTGTTTCAACATAGAAAAGAAAACAAAAAAAAAAAAAAACCTTCTACACTGCTATCACCATGCGTCTAAGAAAAGAGAATGAAATGCTTCTCTTCCCTGGTTGAAGTGTGCTTCCAGCTTGCAAAGAGTAAATGTATCACTTCCAAAATCAATCATGTGCTTTCTTGTTACTACCCGTAACCCTCCATGCTAAAATGTCCGTTCCTTATAGGTGGCGGCTGGTCCCCTCCAATGAACGTGGCTGCCTCCCTCCTAGGTCACCTCCTTTTTCCAGCTCTCCCCTCTCTATGGATCCGTTTCTTTTCTGCTCCTCTGGACGCTCCTGGAAAGCTGCTGGACTTCAAAGTTGGACACAAGGTTTCTGGGTGCACCCCCCTTCCAAGCTGAATTTGTCCGTGGGTTTCTCTTTGCTGGGCTACTTGCTGGACACACCCCCTCTTACGTGGGCTGCTGCTGCTGGATGGTCATCTTCTTCTTATGCCAAAACCGTATTCTTTCCATTGGCAAATTTCCTTCAATGCAAAAGACAAAAGAAAAATGGGGCCCTTGTGCCATTATGCCGTGACACTTAGAGAAAAAGAATGAGAATGTGCTTCCTCCAAAACGTATTCCTTCTCTCCAAGAACTTAGAAACCACTTTTAAGAGAAAATGTGGTGGCCCCGCAATGTGTTGTCTAGCTAAAAAGTTGAATGTTCTATAAGCTTTTTCCATTTGCTTGGATAATTTACTTACGTGCAAAAGTAAGTATGGGCCCTCCAAGCATCTTACATACCTACATATTTTAAAGCCAATGTGGTAGTATCTTCTCATGACCGTGAAGTCTCTCCAATTTAATGTGCACTTTCCAAAATGAAAAGTCCATCCAAAAATGATTTAAAAACCTCTTGGACGGTTTTCATGAGTGTGTGCCACTTCATCATCATTCAAACAATTGCTTCTTTCCATTTTTACGTAAGCTTCAAAGTGGTGGCCCCTCTATTATGTGCTTCCTCCAAAACGTATTGCTTAAGACCGTGAGTGCCTCCCAAGCTGTTGGATTCCTTGTTTAAGAGTGTTGGAAGGTTTTAGCACTGTCCAATGATCAATTCCAGCCACCACAATTACTAAACAGCAAGCAAACAATGCAAACAGATTAGAAATCACTCAAACAGTAATCACTGGACTGACATATGAGAGTAAAATAAATACTGGGAACAGCACAGAACGAATTTGAACAAAGTAAAAACTATACGTTAAAATAGACATCTAGACGAAACTATGAAAAAAAATTGCATGGAAAACGGATAAGAATTGAACTCAAACGAAGACACACAAGTTGACACAACATTCACGCGGCAGCCAGCGAAAATAAAAAATGGCTAAGATGCATTGGCTCAATTGCCATTTCTCATTTAGCTTTCAAATGTCCCAAAAAGTTATCCAAAATTTTCCCGTAATTAATAATGCAAAATAATAAGCTCAGATAATTCAAATTAGTTAAAATAAGAATTTCCGATCAAATTAAGCACAATTAGGAAAAACAGGAAAATACCGGACGTTTAAGCATAATTCCCCGACTAATTCTAGCACATTAAACTAAGTGAAGTGAGGAAAATATTGGTTCATGTGTCCACTTCGCCCACTTCGCCAAATTCCTCCACTTCCTCCACTTCCTCAACGTCCTCCACTTCCTCCACTTCGTCAAATTCGTCCACTTCGCCCACTTCCTCCACTTCCTCAACTTAGTCCACTTCCTCCACTTCCTCCACTTCGTCAACTTCTTAATTTCGTCCAGTTCGCCCACTTTGCCCACTTTCTCCATTTCCTCAACTTAGTCCACTTCCTCAACTTCCTGGACTTCGTCAACTTGCTCCACTTCCTCCACTTCCTCCACTTCGCCCACTTCGCCCACTTCGCCCACTTCCTGAACTTAGTCCACTTCCTCCACTTCCTCCAGTTCCTCAACTTAGTCCACTTCTTCTTCAACTTTATCCACTTCGTCCACATCGTCCACTTCCTCGACCTCCTCCACTTCGTCTAGTTCGTCCACTTCGTACACTTCCTCCATTTGCTCCACTTCGTCCACTTCCTCCACTTCCTCCACTTCCTCCCCTTCCTCCACTTCCTCCACTTCGTCAACTTCGTTCACTTCACCCACTTCGCCGACATCTTCCACTTCCTCCACTTCATCCACTTCCTCCACCTCGTCCACTTTGTCAACTTCGTCAACGTTGTCCACTTCGAACACTTCGCCCACTTCCTCCACTTCCTCCACTTCCTCCACTTCCTAAACTTCGTCCACTTCCTCCACATCGTCCACTTCGTCCACTTCGTCAACTTCGTCCACTTCGCCCACTTTGCGCAATTCCTCCACTTCCTCCACTTCCTCCACTTCCTCAACTTCCTCTAGTCCTCCACTTTGTCAACTTCGTCCCATTCGTCCACTTCGCCCACTTCCTCCACCTCCTCCACTTCGTCCACTTCGTCCACTCCGTCAACTTTGCCCACTTCATTAACTTGGTCCACTTCGTACACTTCGCCGCTTCGCCACTTCGCCACTTGATCCACTTCGTCCATTTCGTCCACTTCCTCCACTTCGTCAGCTTCTTCCCCTTCGTCCACTTCGTCCACTTCCTCCACTTGCTCAACTTCTTACACTTCGTTCACTTCCTCCAGTTCCTCCATTTCCTCCACTTCCTCCGCTTCGTCCCCTTCGTCCACTTCGTCCACTTCCTCCACTTCGTCAACTTCCTCCACTTCCTCCACTTCGTCCACTTCGTCCCCTTCCTCCACCTCGTCCACTTCCTCCACCTCCTCCACTTCCTCTGCTTCCTCCGCTTCCTCCGCTTCGTCAACTTCGTCCACATCACCGATTCCTCCATGTCCTCTGCTTCGTCCACTTCGCCCACTTCCTCCACTTCGTCCACTTCGTCAACTTCATCAACTTCGTCAACTTCGTCCACTTCGCCTACTTCGCCCTCTTCCTCCACTTCCTCCTCTTCCTGAACTTCGTCCACTTCCTCCATTTCCTCCACTTCGTCCACTTTGTCAACTTCGTCCACTTCGTCAACTTCGTCCACTTCGTCCACTTCCTCCACTTCCCCAACTTCCTCCACTTCGTCAACTTCCTCCATTTCCTCCACTTCCTCCACTTCCTCCACTTCGTCCCCTTCCTCCACCTCGTCCACTTCCTCCACCTCCTCCACTTCCTCCGCTTCCTCCGCTTCGTCAACTTCGTCCACATCACCGCTTCCTCCATGTCCTGCGCTTCGTCCACTTCACCCACTTCGTCCACTTCGCCCACTTTGCGCAATTCCTCCACTTCCTCCCCTTCCTCAACTTCGTCCACTCCTCCACTTCGTCAACTTCGTCCCCTTCGCGCACTTCGGCCACTTCCTCCACTTCCTCAACTTAGTCGACTTCCTCCACTTCGTCAACTTCGTCCACTTCGCCCGCTTCCTCCACTTCCTCCACTTCCTCAACTTAGTGCACTTCGTCCACTTCGTCCACTTCGTCCACTTCGCCCACTTCGTCCACTTCGTCCACTTCGTCCACTTCGTCCACTTCGTGCACTTCGTCCACTTCGTCCACTTCGTCCACTTCGTCCACTTCGTCAACTTCATCAACTTCGTCAACTTCGTCCACTTCGCCCACTTCGCCCTCTTCCTCCACTTCCTCCTCTTCCTGAACTTCGTCCACTTCCTCCATTTCCTCCACTTCGTCCATTTCGTCCACTTCCTCCACTTCCTCCACTTCGTCCCCTTCCTCCACCTCGTCCACTTCCTCCACCTCCTCCACTTCCTCCGCTTCCTCTGCTTCCTCCGCTTCGCCAACTTCGTCCACATCACCGCTTCCTCCATCTCCTCCGCTTCGTCCACTTCTCCCACTTCGTCCACTTCGCCCACTTTGCGCAATTCCTCCACTTCCTCCACTTCCTCCATTTCCTCCACTTCCTCAACTTTGTCCACTTCCTCCACATCGATCACTTCGCCAACTTCCTTCACTTCCTCCACTTCCTCCACTTCTTCCTCCACTTTGTACACTTCGTCCACTTCGTCGACATCCTCCACCTCCTCCACTTCGTCCACTTCGTCCACTTCGTCAACTTTGTCCACTTGGTCCACTTCGACACTTCGCCACTTCGCCCTCTTCCTCCACTTCCTCTACTTCCTCTACTTCCTCCACTTCCTCCACTTCGTCAACTTCGTCCACTTCGTCGACTCCGTCAACTCCGTCCCCTTCCTCCAATTCCACCGCTTCCTCGACTTCCTCCACTTCGTCAACTTCCTCCACTTCCTCCACTTCCTCAACTTAGTGCACTTCCTCTTCTTCGTCAACTTCGTCCATTTGTTCCACTTCCTCCACTTCCTCAACATAGTCCACTTTCGCCACTTCCTCCACTTCGCCCACTTCTTCCTCGAATTTATCCAGTTCGTCCACTTCGTCAACTTCGTCCACTTCGCCCACTTCGCCATATTCCTCCACTTCCTACCCTTCCTCCACTTCCTCCACTTCCTCCCTTTCCTCCACCTCCTCCACTTCTTCCACTTCGTCCACTACGTCCACTTCGTCAACTTCGTCCACTTCGCCCACTTCGCACTCTTCCTCCACTTCATCCTCTTCCTGAACTTCGTCAACTTCCTCCATTTCCTCCACTTCGTCCACTTCGTCAACTTCGTCCACTTCGTCCATTTCCTCCACTTCGCCCACTCCGTCAACTACGTCCACTTCGTCTACTTCCTCCAGTTCCTCCGCTTCCTCCGCTTCCTCCACTTCCTCCACTTCGTCAACTTCGTCCACTTCGCCACTTCCTCCACTTCCTCCAATTGCACCACTTTCTCCACTTCCTCTCATTCCTCCACTTCATTCACTTCATCCACTTCATCGACTTCGTCCACTTCGCCCGTTTCCTCTACTTCGTCCACTTCCTCAACTTCGTCCACTTCGTCCACTTTGTCTACTTGGTCCACTTCGCCCACTTCGCCAAATTCCTCCACTTGCTCAACTTCGTCCACTTCGTCCACTTCGCCCATTTACTCCACTTCCTCCACTTCCTTTACTTCGGCAACTTCGTCAACTTCGTAATTTCGTCCAATTCGCCCA
The DNA here is from genome assembly GCF_029865625.1 of Vigna umbellata. Lineage (NCBI taxonomy): Eukaryota > Viridiplantae > Streptophyta > Magnoliopsida > Fabales > Fabaceae > Vigna > Vigna umbellata. Next base: position 16,515,484 of record NC_142170.1, on the reverse strand, counting down.
CTTCACCCACTTCCTCCACTTCCTCAACTTACTCCACTTCCTCAACTTCCTCCACTTCGTCAACTTGCTCAACTTCCTCCACTTCCTCCACTTCCTCTACTTCCTCCACTTCCTCCACTTCGTCAACTTCGTCCACTTCGCCCACTTCGTCCACTTCCTCCACTTCCTCAACATAGTCCACTTCCTCCACCTCCTCCACTTCCTCTACTTCGTCAACTTCGTCCACTTCTTCCACTTCCTCCACTTCCTCAACTTAGTTCAAATCCTCCACTTACTCCACTTCCTCCACTTCGTCAACTTTGTCCCCTTCTTCCACTTCCTCAACTTAGTCCACTTCCTCCACTTCCCCAACTTCCTCCACTTCGTCAAGTTCCTCCACTTCCTCCTCTTCCTCCACTTCGCCCACTTCGTCCACTTCGTCCACTTCGTCCACTTCGTCCACTTCGTCCACTTCGTCCACTTCGTCAACTTCGTCAACTTCGTCAACTTCGTCCACTTCGCCCACTTCGCCAAATTCCTCGACTTCCTCCACTTCCTCAACTTCGTGCACTTCCTCCACTTCCTCCACTTCGTCAAATTCGTCCACTTCGCCCACTTCCTCCACTTCATCAACTGAGTCCACTTCCTCCACTTCCTCCACTTCGTCCACTTCGTCCACTACCTCCACTACCTCCACTTCCTCCACTTCCTCCACTTCCTCTACTTCGTCAACTTCGTCAAGTTCATCCACTTCGTCCACTTCCTCTCCTTCCTCCACTTCCTTCACATCGTTCATTTCGTCCACTTCGTCCACTTTGGCACTTTGGCACTTCGTCCACTTCGTCCACTTCGTCCACTTCCTCCACTTAATCAAATTCGTCCACTTCATCCACTTCCTCAATTTCGTCCACTTCGCCAACTTCGTCCACGTCGTCCTCTTCCTCCACTTCCTCCACTTCGTGAACTTGGTCCACTTTTCCCACTTCGTCCACTTCGTCGAATTCATCCACTTCGTCAACTTCGTCAACTTCGTAGACTTCGTCAACTTCACCAACTTCGTCCACTTCCCCCTCTACCTCCACTTCCTCCACTTCCTCCACTTCGTCAACTTCGTCCACTTCCATCATTTCGCCCACTTCTTCTACGTCGTCACCTTCGTCAACTTGGTCGACTTCCTCCACTACCTCCACTTCCTCCACTTCCTCCACTTCCTCTACTTCGTCAACTTCGTCAAGTTCATCCACTTCGTCCACTTCCTCCCCTTCCTCCGCTTCCTCGACTTCCTTCACATCGTTCATTTCGTCCACTTCGTCCACTTTGGCACTTCGCCACTTCGTCCACTTCCTCCACTTCGTCGACTTCCTCCACTTCCTCCACTTCCTCCACTTAATCAAATTCGTCCACTTCGTCCACTTCGTCCACTTCATCCACTTCCTCAATTATGTCCACTTCGCCAACTTCGTCCACCTCGTCCTCTTCGTCCACTTCCTCCACTTCCTCCACTTCGTCTACTTCGTGAACTTCGTCCACTTGGTCCACTTCGTCCACTTCGTCAAATTCGTCCACTTCGTCAACTTCGTCCCCATCGTCAACTTCGTAGACTTCGTCAACTTCACCAACTTCGTCCACTTCCCCCTCTACCTCCACTTCCCCCACTTCCTCCACTTCCTCCACTTCGTCAACTTCGTCAACTTCGTCAACTTCGTCAACTTCGTCAACTTCCACCACTTCGCCCACTTCGTCCACGCCGTCCACTTCGTCGATTTCATCAACTTCGTCTACTTTGTCACCTTCGTCAACTTTGTCGACTTCCTCCACTACCTCCACTTTCTCCACCTCCTCCACTTCGTCCATTTCGTCCACTTCCTCCTCTTCCTCCACTTCGTCCACTTCCTCAACTTCACCCACTTCGCCCGTTTCCCCCACTTCTTCCACTGCCTCCACTTCGCCCACTTCGTCCACTTCCTACATTTCGTCCACTACGTCAACTTCGTCAACTGCGTCCACTTCGTCCACTTCCTCCACTTAGTCCCCTTCGTCCACCTCTTCCATTTCGTCCGCTTGGTCCACTATGTCAACTTCGTCCACTTCGCCCGCTTCCTCCACTTCCGCCACTTCCTCAACTTCGTCCACTTGCTCCACTTCCTCCACTTCGTCCACCTCCTCCACTTCGTCAAGTTCGTCCACTTCGCCCGCTTCGCCCACTTCCTCCACTTCCTCCACTTCCTCAACTTCGTCCACTTCCTCCACTTCCTCCACTTCCTCCACTTCCTCCACTTCGTCCACTTCGTCAACTTCATCAACTTCGTCCCCTTCGCCCACTTCCTCCACTTCCTCAACTTAGTCCACTTCCTCCACTTCCTCCACTTCGTCAACTTCGTCCAGTTCGCCCACTTCCTCCACCTCCTCCACTTCGTCCACTTCGTCCTCTTCGTCAACTTCGTCAACTTTGTCCACTTCATTAACTTGGTCCACTTTGTGCACTTCGTCGCTTCGCTACTTCGCCACTTGATCCACTTCCTCCACTTCGTCCACTTCCTCCACTTCCTCAACTTCTTACACTTCCTCAAATAAGCTTTGTCAACTTCATCCGCTTCGTAGACTTCGTCAACTTCACCAACTTCGTAGACTTCGTCAACTTCACCAACTTCGTCCACTTCCCCCTCTACCTCCACTTCCTCCACTTCCTGCACTTCCTCCACTTCGTCAACTTCGTCCACTTCCACCATTTCGCCCTCTTCGTCCACTTCGTCCACTTCGTCGACTTCATCAACTTCTTCTACTTCGTCACCTTCGTCAACTTCGTCCACTACCTCCACTTCCTCCACTTCCTCCACTTCCTCTACTTCGTCAACTTCGTCAAGTTCATCCACTTCGTCCACTTCCTCTCCTTCCTCCACTTCCTTCACATCGTTCATTTCGTCCACTTCGTCCACTTTGGCACTTCGCCACTTCGTCCACTTCGTCCACTTCCTCCAGTTCCTCCACTTAATCAAATTCGTCCACTTCATCCACTTCCTCAATTTCGTCCACTTCGCCAACTTCGTCCACCTCGTCCTCTTCGTCCTCTTCCTCCACTTCCTCCACTTCGTGAACTTGGTCCACTTTGCCCACTTCGTCCACTTCGTCGAATTCATCCACTTCGTCAACTTCGTCAACTTCGTAGACTTCGTCAACTTCACCAACTTCGTCCACTTCCCCCTCTACCTCCACTTCCTCCACTTCCTCCACTTCCTCCACTTCCTCCACTTCGTCAACTTCGTCCACTTCCATCATTTCGCCCACTTCGTCCACGTCGTCCACTTCGTCGACTTCATCAACTTCTTCTACGTCGTCACCTTCGTCAACTTGGTCGACTTCCTCCACTACCTCCACTTCCTCCACTTCCTCCACTTCCTCTACTTCGTCAACTTCGTCAAGTTCATCCACTTCGTCCACTTCGTCCACTTCCTCCGCTTCCTCGACTTCCTTCACATCGTTCATTTCGTCCACTTCATCCACATTGGCACTTCGCCACTTCGTCCACTTCCTCCACTTCCTCCACTTCCTCCACTTAATCAAATTCGTCCACTTCATCCACTTCCTCAATTTCGTCCACTTCGCCAACTTCGTCCACCTCGTCCTCTTCGTCCTCTTCGTCCACTTCCTCCACTTCCTCCACTTCGTCTACTTCGTGAACTTCGTCCACTTGGTCCACTTCGTCCACTTCGTCAACTTCGTCCCCTTCGTCTACTTCGTAGACTTCGTCAACTTCACCAACTTTGTCCACTTCCCCCTGTACCTCCACTTGCCCCACTTCCTCCACTTCCTCCACTTCGTCAACTTCGTCAACTTCGTCAACTTCGTCGACTTCCACCACTTCGCCCACTTCGTCCACGCCGTCCACTTCGTCGATTTCATCAACTTCGTCTACTTTGTCACCTTCGTCAACTTTGTGGACTTCCTCCACTACCTCCACTTCCTCCACCTCCTCCACTTCGTCCATTTCGTCCACTTCGTCAACTTCCTCCACTTCCTCCACTTCGTCAACTACGACCACTTCCTCCACTTCTTCCTCTTCCTCCACTTCCTCCACTTCATCCACTTCTTCCTCCATTTCGTTAATTTCCTCAACTTCCTCCAATTCGTCCACTTCGTCAACTCCGCCCACTTCCTCCACTTCCGCCACTACGGCCGCTTCCTCCGCTTCGTCCACGTCGTCCACTTCGACACATCCTCCACTTCCTCAACTTCCTCCACTTTCTTCCGCTTCCTCCACTTCCTTCACTTCCTCCACTTTCTCCACTTAATCAAATTCGTCCACTTCATCCACTTCCTCAATTTCGTCCACTTCACGAACATCGTCGACCTCGTCCTCTTCGTCCACTTTCTCCACTTCCTCCACTTCTTGTACTTCGTGAACTTCGTCCACTTGGTCCACTTCGTCCACTTCGTCGAATTCGTCCACTTCGTCAACTTCGTCCACTTCGTCAACTTCGTCAACTTCGTAGACTTCGTCAACTTCACCAACTTCGTCCACGTCCCCCTTTACCTCCACTTCCTCCACTTCCCCCACTTCCTCCACTTCCTCCACTTCGTCAACTTCGTCCACTTCCACCACTTCGCCCACTTCGTCCACATCGTCCACTTCGTCGACTTCATCAACTTCGTCTACTTTGTCACCTTCGTCAACTTCGTCGACTTCCTCCACTACCTCCACTTCCTCCACTTCCTCCACTTCCTCTACTTCCTCAACTTCGTAAAGTTCATCTACTTCGTCCACTTCCTCCCCTTCCTCCGCTTCCTCCACTTGCTTCACATCGTTAATTTCGTCAACTTCGTCCACTTTGGCACTTCGCCACTTCGTTCACTTCCTCCACTTCGTCCACTTCGTCCGCTTCCTCCATTTCCTCCACTTCCTCCACTTCGTCAACTTGATCAACGTCGTCCAGTTCTTCTACTTCGTGAACTTCATCTACTTCGTCACCTTTGTCAACTTCGTCGGCTTCCTCCACTACCTCCACTTCCTCCACTTCCTCCACTTCCTCCACTTCCTCCACTTCCTCCACTTCCTCTACTTCCTCCACTTCGTCAACTTCGTCCACTTCGTCCACTTCGTCCACTTCGCCCTTTTCACTCACTTCCTCTACTTCCTCCACTTCGTCAACTTCGTCAAGTTCATCCACTTCATCCACTTCCTCCCCTTCCTCCGCTTCCTCCACTTCCTTCACATCGTTCATTTCGTCAACTTCGTCCACTTCGGCACTTCGACACTTCGCCACTTCGCCACTTCGTCCTCTTCCTCCACTTCCTCCACTTAATCCACTTCTTCCTCCATTTCGTCAACTTCCTCCACTTCCTCCACTTCGTCAACTTCATCCACTTCATCAACTTCATCTAGTTCGTCAACTTTGTCCATTTCGTCCACTTCCTGCACTTCTTGAACTTCGTCCACTTCGCCACTTCGTCAACTTCGTCCAATTCGTTCATTTCCTCCACTTCCTCCACTTCCTCCACTACCTCCATTTCCTCCACTTCCTCCACTTCCTCCACTTCCTCCAATTCGTCAACTTCGTCCCCTTCGTCCACTTCGTCCACTTCCTCCACTTCCTCCACTTCTTCCTACACTTCCATTCCATCAACTTTGTCCACTTCGTCAACTTTGTCAACTTCGTCCACTTCGTCCACTTTGTCCACTTCGTCCACTTCGTCACCTACGTCCACTTCGTCAACTTCCTCCAGTTCGTCAACATTGTCAACATCGTCCACTTCGTCCACTTCCTGCACTTCTTCAACTTCTTCCACTTCGTCGACTTCGCTACATCGTCAACTTCGTCCACTTCGTCCACTACCTCCACTTCCTCCACTTCCTCCACTTCCTCCACTTCGTCAACTTCGTCCCCTTCGTCCACTTCCTCCACTTCCTCCATTTCGTAAACTTCGTCCTCTTCGTCCCCTTCGTCCCCTTCGTCCACTTCGTCCACTTTGTCCAGTTCGTCCAATTCGTCCACTTCGTCCAGTTCGTCCACTTCATCAGCTTTGGCAACTTCATCAGCTTCGTAGACTTCGTCAACTTCACCAACTTCGTCCACTTCCCCCTCTACCTCCACTTCGTCCACTTCGTCCACTTCGTCAACTTCATCCACTTCCTCCACTTCGCCCACTTCGCCCACTTCCTCCACTTCGTCCACTTCGTCAACTTCTTCCAGTTTGTCCACTTTTTCTATCTCGTCAACCTCGTCTACTTCGTCAACTTCATCCACTTCCTCCAATACCTCCATTTCCTCCACTTCCTGCACTTCCTCCACTTCGTCAACATCATCCACTTCGCCCATTTCACCCACTTCCTCCACTTCCTCCCCTTCCTCCGCTTCCTCCACTTCCTTCACATCGTTCATTTCGTCAAGTTCGTCCACTTCCTCCACTTCCTCCACCTCCTCCACTTCGTCCATTTCATCCACTTCGTCAAATTCCTCCACTTCCTCCACTTCGTCAACTTCGTCCACTTCCTCCTCTTCCTCCACTTCATCCACGTCTTCCTCCATTTCGTCAACTTCCTCCACTTCCTCCACTTCGTCAGCTCCGCCCACTTCCGCCCACTTCGTCGACTTCACCAACTTCGTCTACTTCGTCACCTTCCTCCACTACCTCCACTTCCTCCACTTCCTCCACTTCCTCCACTTCATCCACTTCCTCCACTTCCTCCACTTCGTCAACTTCGTCCACTTCGCCCATTTCACCCACTTCCTCCACTTCCTCCACTTCGTCAACTTCGTCAAGTTCATCCACTTCATCCACTTCCTCCCCTTCCTCCCCTTCCTCCGCTTCCTCCACTTCCTTCACATCGTTCATTTCGTCAACTGCGTCCACTTCCCCACTTCGCCACTTCGTCGTCTTCCTCCACTTCCGCCACTTCATCCACTTGTTCGTCCATTTCGTCAACTTCCTCCTCTTCCTCCACTTCGTCAACTTCGTCCACTTCGTGAACTTCATCCAGTTCGTCAACTTTGTCTACTTCGTCCACTTCGTCAACTTCGTCCACTTCGTTTACTTCCTCCACTTCCTCCACTACCTCCACTTCCTCCACTTCCTCGACTTCCTCCACTTCTTCCAATTCGTCAACTTCGTCCCCTTCATCCACTTCCTCCACTTCCTCCACTTCCTCCACTTCTTCCTCCACTTCCACTCCGTCAACTTTGTCCACTTCGTCAACTTCGTCAACTTCGTCAACTTCGTCCCCTTCGTCCCCTTCGTCCCCTTCGTCCACATCGTCCACATCGTCCACTTCGTCCACTTCCTCACCTTCGTCCACTTCGTCAACTTCCTCCAGTTCGTCAACATTTTCAACATCGTCCACTTCGTCCACTTCCTGCACTTCTTCAACTTCGTCCACTTCGTCGACTTTGCCACATCGTCAACTTCGTCCACTACCTTCACTTGCTCCACTTCCTCCACTTCGTCAACTTCATCCCCTTCGTTCACTTCCTCCACTTCCTCCACTTCCTCCATTTCCTCCATTTCGTAAACTTCGTCCTCTTCGTCCCCTTCGTCCCCTTCATCCAGTTCGTCCAGTTCGTCCAGTTCGTGCACTTCGTCCACTTCGTCCACTTCGTCAGCTTTGTCAACTTCATCAGCTTCGTAGACTTCGTCAACTTCGTAGACTTCGTCAACTTCACCAACTTCGTCCACTTCCCCCTCTACCTCCACTTCCTCCACTTCGTCCACTTATCCCACTTCGTCCACTTCGTCAACTTCTTCCACTTCGTCCACTTCTTCTACCTCCTCAACTTCGTCTACTTCGTCCACTTCCTCCACTACCTCCACTTCCTCCACTTCCTGCACTTCCTCCACTTCGTCAACTTCGTCCACTTCGCCCATTTCACCCACTTCCTCCCCTTCCTCCGCTTCCTCCACTTCCTTCACATCGTTCATTTCGTCAAGTTCGTCCACTTCCTCCACTTCCTCCACCTCCTCCACTTCGTCCATTTCGTCCACTTCGTCAACTTCCTCCACTTCCTCCACTACGTCAACTTCCTCCACTTGCTCCACTTCCTCCTCTTCCTCCACTTCCTCCACTTCATCCACTTCTTCCTCCATTTCGTCATCTTCCTCCACTTCCTCCACTTCATCCACTTCTTCCTCCATTTCGACAACTTCCTCCACTTCCTCCACTTCGTCCACTACGTCAATTCCGCCCACTTCCGCCACTACGGCCGCTTCCTCCGCTTCGTCCACTTCGCCACATCGCCCACTTCCTCAACTTCCTCCACTTCCTTCCACTTCCTCCACTTCCTTCTCTTCCTCCACTTCCTCCACTTAATCAACTTCGTCCACTTCATCCACTTCCTCAATTTCGTCCATGTCGCCAACTTCGTTCACCTAGTCCTCTTCCTCCTCTTCCTCCACTTCGTCCACTTCGTCAACTTCGTGAACTTCGTCCACTTGGTCCACTTCGTCGAATTCGTCCACTTCGTAGACTTCGTCAACTTCACCAACTTCGTCCACTTCCCCCTCTACCTCCACTTCCTCCACTTCCTCCACTTCCTCCACTTCGTCAACTTCGTCCACTTCCACCACTTCGCCGACTTCGTCCACGTCGTCCACTTCGTCGACTTCATCAACTTCGTCTACTTCATCACCTTCGTCAACTTCGTCGACTTCCTCCACTACCTCCATTTCCTCCACTTCCTCCACTTCCTCTACTTCGTCAACTTCGTGAAGTTCATGCACTTCATCCACTTCCTCCCCTTCCTCCGCTTCCTTCACTTCCTTCACATCCTTCATTTCGCCAACTTTGTCCCCTTTGGCACTTCGCCACTTCGTCCACTTCCTCCACTTCGTCAACTTCATCAAATTCGTCCAGTTCTTCTACTTCGTCAACTTCGTCACCTTCGTCAACTTCGTCGACTTCCTCCACTACCTCCACTTCCTCCACTTCCTCCACTTCCTCTACTTCGTCAACTTCGTCAAGTTAATCAACTTCGTCCACTTCCTCAATTTCGTCCACGTCGCCAACTTTGTTCACCTCGTCCTCTTCGTCCTCTTCCTCCAGTTCGTCCACTTCGTCAACTTCGTGAACTTCGTCCACTTGGTCCACTTCGTCGAATTCGTCCACTTCGTAGACTTGGTCAACTTCACCAACTTCGTCCACTTCCCCCTCTACCTCCACTTCCTCCACTTCCTCCACTTCCTCCACTTCGTCAACTTCGTCCACTTCCTTCGTCCACGTCGTCCACTTCGTCGACTTCATCAACTTCGTCTACTTCGTCACCTTCGTCAACTTCGTCGACTTCCTCCACTACCTCCACTTCCTCCACTTCCTCTACATCGTCAACTTCGTCAAGTTCATCCACTTCGTCCACTTCCTCCGCTTCCTCCACTTCCTTCACATCGTTCATTTCGCCAACTTCGTCCACTTTGGCACTTCGCCACTTCGTCCACTTCCTCCACTTCGTCAACTTCATCAAATTCGTCCAGTTCTTCTACTTCGTCAACTTCGTCACCTTCGTCAACTTCGTCGACTTCCTCCACTACCTCCACTTCTTCCACTTCCTCCACTTCCTCCACTTCCTCAACTTCGTCAACTTCGTCAAGTTAATCCACTTCGTCCACTTCCTCCGCTTCCTCCGCTTCCTCCACATCCTTCACATTGTTCATTTCGTCAACTTCGTCCACTTTGGCACTTCGCCACTTCCTCCACTTCCTCCACTTCGTCCACTTCGTCCACTTCCTCCACTTCGTCAACTTCATCAACTTCGTCCAGTTCTTCTACTTCGTCAACTTCGTCTACTTCGTCACCTTCGTCAACTTCGTTGACTTCCTCCACTACCTCCACTATCTCCGCTTCCTCCACTTCCTCCACTTCGCCACATCGTCCACTTCCTCCACTTCCTACATTTCCCCCACTTCCTTCACTTCCTCCACTTCCTCCACTTAATCCACTTCGTCCACTTCCTCAACTTCGTCCACTTCGTCAACTTCGTCCACCTAGTCCTCTTCGTCCTCTTCCTCCACTTCCTCCAATTCGTTAACTTCGTCAACTTCGTCCACTTCGTCAACTTCATCCGCTTCGTCAACTTCATCCAGTTCGTCCACTTCCCCACTTCGTGAACTTCGTCCACTACCTCCTCTTCCTCCACTTCCTCCACTTCCTCCATTTCCTCCAATTCGTCAACTTTGTCCCCTTCGTCCACTTCGTCCACTTCGTCCACTTTGTCCACTTCGTCAACTTCGTCCACTTCGTCCACTTCGTCAACTTCGTCCACTACCTCCACTTCCTCAATTTCGTCCACTTCCTCCACTTTCGTCCACTTCCTCCACTTCCTCTACTTCGTCCACTTCGTCCACTTCGTCCACTTCGACATCTTCATCCACTCCGTCCACTTCGTCCACTTCGTTAACTTCGTCCACTTCATCCATTTCGTCTACTTCGTCCACATCGTCAACTTGGTCAACTTCGTAAACTTCGTCAACTTCGTCAACTTCGTCAACTTCGTCCCCTTCGTCCCCTTCGTCCACTTCGTCCACTTCGTCAACTTCGTCCAGTTCGTCCACTTCTCCCACTTCCTCCACTTCGTCTACTCCGCCAACTTCGTCCACTTCCGCCACTTCCTCCGCTTCCTCCACTTCGTCAAGTTCGTTCAATTCGCCAATTCGTCCACTTCCTCAACTTCGTCCACTTCCTTAACTTCGTCCACTTTGTCCACTTCGTCCACCTCGTCCACTTCGTCCTCTTCCTCCACTTCCTCCACTTTGTCAACTTCGTCAACTACGTCAACTTCGTCCAATTCATCAACTTCGTCAACTTCGTCCAATTCGTCCACTTCGTCAACTTCACGCACTTCACCCACTTCGCCCACTTCGTCCACTTCACCACTTCCTCCACTTCCTCCATTACCTCCACTACCTTCACTACCTCCACTACCTCCACTTCGTCCACTTGGTCCGCTTCGTACACTTCCTCCACTTCGTCCACTACCTCCACTTCCTCCACTTCGTCCTCTTCCTCAACTTGGTCCACTTCGTCAACTTCGGCACCTCGTCCTCTTCCTCGACTTCCTCCACTTCGTCAACTTTGTCAACTTCATCCACTTCGTCAACTTCATCTAGTTCGTCAACTTTGTCCACTTCGTCCACTTCCTGCACTTCTTGAACTTCGTCCACTTCGCCACTTCGTCAACTTCGTCCAATTCGTTCATTTCCTCCACTTCCTCCACTACCTCCATTTCCTCCATTTCCTCCACTTCCTCCACTTCCTCCACTTCCTCCAATTCGTCAACTTTGTTAACTTCGTCCACTTTGTCCCCTTCGTCAACTACCTCCACTTCATACACTTCCTCCTCTTCCTCCACTTCGTCCCCTACCTCAACTTCCTCCACTTGCTCTCCTTCCTCCGCTTCCTCCACTTCCTCCGCTTCCTCCTCTTCGTCCACTTCGTCCACTTCGTCAACTTCGTCCACTTCCTCCACTTCCTCCACTTCCTCCAATTCCTCCACTTTCTCAATTTCGTCCCCTTCCTCCACTTCCTCAACTTCATCCACCTCCTCCAATTCCTCCACTTTGTCAACTTGGTCCACTTCGTCAAGTTCGTCCACTTCGTCAACTTTGTCAACTTCGTCCACTTCATCAACTTCGTCCACTTCCTCAACTTCCTCTGCTTCCTCCACTTCGTCCACTTCGTCCACTTCGAAATCTTCTTCTACTTCAACTTCTTCTTCTACTTCTTCTTCTTCTTCTTCTTCTTCTTGCACGTCATCCACTTCATCCACTTCGTCCAATTCGTCCACTTCGTCCACTTCCTCTACTTCCTCCACTTCCTCCACTTCGTCAACTTCAACTTCGTCAACTTTGTCCACTTCCTCCACTTCGTCCACTTCCTCCACTTCTTCTATTTCAACTTCTTCTTCTTCTGCTTCTGCTATTCTTCTTAATCTTCCACTTCGTCCACTTCGTCCAATTCGTCCAATTCGTCTACTTTGACAACTTCGTCCACTTGGTCTACTTCCTCCACTCGCTACACTCACTCCAATTTCTCCACTTGCTCCACTTCTGCCACTTCCTCCACTTCGTCCACTTCATCCACTTCCTCCATTTCCTCCACTTCGTCCACTTTGTCAACATGGTCCACATCATCCACTTCGTCGACTTCGTCCACTTCATCAACTTCGTCCACTTCCTCCACTTCGTCAACTTTGTCAACTTCGTCCACTTTGTCCCCTTCGTCAACTTCCTCCAGTTCGTCCAGTTCCTCCACTTCCTCCACTTCGTCAACTTCTTCAACTTCGTCAACTTAGTGCACTTCGTCCACTTCCTCCACTTCAACTTCTTCTTCTTCTTCTTCTTCTTCTTCTTCCACTTCATCCAATTCGTCCAATTCATCTACCTCGACAACTTCGTGCACTTGGTCCACTTCCTCCACTCGCTCCACTTGCTCCACTCGCTCCACTTGCTCCACTCGCTCCACTCGCTCCACTCGCTCCACTTCCGCCACTTCCGCCACTTCATCCACTTCATCCACTTCATCCACTTCCTCCACTTCCTCTACTTCCTGCACTTCCTTCACTTCCTCCGCTTCGTCCACTTCCTCCACTTCCTCCACTTCGTCTACTTCGTCAACTTCGTCCACTTCGTCCACTACCTCCACTTCCTCCACTTCCTCCAGTTCCTCCATTTCCTCAACTTCCTCCACTTCGTCAACTTGGTCCACTTCGTCAACTTCGTCCACTTCGTTCACTTCGCCACTTCCTCCACTTCCTCTACTTCGTCAACTTCGTCCACTTCCTCCACTTTGTGCACTTCGTCCACTTCACCCACTTCGTCTACTTCGTAACCTTCCTCCATTTCGTCCACTTCCTCCACTTCGTCAACTCCGCCAACTTCCTCCGCTTCCTTCGCTTCGTCCACTTCACCCACTTCGCCCACTACCTCCACTTCGTCCACTTCAACCAGTTCGTCCACTTCGTCCACTTCGTCCACTTCGTAACCTTCCTACACTTCGTCCACTTCGAAACCTTCCTACACTTCGTCCACTTCCTCCACTTCCTTCACTTCGTCAACTTTGTCCCCTTCGTCCCCTACGTCCACTTTGTCCACCTCGTCCACTTCATCCATTTCGTCCATTTCGTCCACTTCGTCCACTTCCTCCACTTCGTCAACTCCATCCACTTCCTCCACTTCCGCCACTTCCACCGCTTCCTCCTCTTCGTCCACTTCCTCGACTTCCTCTAGTTCCTCCACTTCATCCACTTCCTCAACTTCGTCCACTTCGTCAACTTCGTCCACCTCGTCCTCTTCGTCCTCTTCCTCCACTTCCTCCAATTCCTCCACTTCGTCAACTTCGTCCACTTCGTCCAATTCGTCTACTTTGCCAACTTCATCCACTTCATCCACCTCGTCAACTTCGTCAACCTCGTCAACCTCGTCAGCCTCGTCAACTTCGTGAACTTCGTCAACTTCACCAACTTCGTCATCTTCCTCCTCTACCTCCACTTCCTCCACTACCTCCACATCGTCCACTTCGTCAACTTCGTACACTTCATACAGTTCCTCCTCTTCCTCCACTTCGTTCACTACCTCCACTTCCTCCACTTGCTCCGCTTCCTCTGCTTCCTCCGCTTCCTCCACTTCCTCCGCTTCCTCCTCTTCGTCCACTTGGTCCACTTCGTCCACTTCCTCCACTTCCTCCACTTCCTCCACTTCTCCCACTTCTTCCAATTTGTCCACTTGCCCCACTTCGCCCACTTCCTCCAGTTCCTCCACTTCCTCAATTTCGTCCACTTCCTCCACTTCCTCAACTTCATCCACCTCCTCCAATTCCTCCACTTCGTGAACTTGGTCCACTTCGTCAACTTCGTCCACTTCGTCAACTTTGTCACCTTCGTCCACTTCCTCAACTTCGTCCACTTCCTCAACTTCCTCCGCTTCCTCCGCTTCGTCCACTTCGAAATCTTCTTCTACTTCAACTTCTTCTTCTTCTTCTTCTTCTTCTTCTTCTTCTTGCACGTCATCCACTTCATCCACTTCGTCCAATTCGTCCACTTCGTCCAGTTCGTCAACTCTGTCCACTTCCTCCACTACCTCCGCTTTGTGCACTTTCTCCACTTTGTCCAATTTGTCCAATTCGTTCAATTCATCGACTTCGTCCACTCTGTCCACTTCGTCCACTTCCTCCACTCCATCCACTTCCTCCACATCCTCCATTTCATCCACTCCCTCCACTTCCTCCACCTCCTTTCGGCTTTCTCCACTTTCTCCACCTGGTTCACTTCCTCCACTTCATCCACTTCGTGCACTTCCTCCAGTTCGTCAACTTCGTCCACTTCGTAACCTTTGTCCACTTGGTCCAATTCGTTCACTTCGTCTACTTCGTCCACTTCTTCCACTTCTTCCTCCACTTCCTGCACTTCCCCCACTTCCTGCACGTCCTCCACTTCCTCCACTTCGTCCAGTTCATCCATTTCGTCCACCTTTTCAACCTCGTCAACCTCGTCCACTTCCTCCACTTCGTCAACTTCGTCAACTTCTTCAATCTCGTCAACTTTGTCCACTTCCTCCACTTCTTCTACTTAACCTTCTTCTTCTTCTTCTGCTTGTTCTTCTTCCACTTCGTCCCCTTCATCTACTTCGTCCAATTCGTCCAATTCGTCTACTTGGACAACTTCATCCACTTCCTCCACTCGCTCCTCTTCCTCCACTTCGTCCACTTCCTCCACTTCCTCCACTTCCTCCACTTCGTCCACTTCCTCCTCTTCCTCCACTTCATTAATATCCTCCACTTCGTCCACTTCGCCAACTTCGTCTACTTCGTCCACTTCTTCTACTTCAACTTCTTCTTCTTCTTCTTCTTCTTCTTTGCTTTGTCCACTTTCTCAATTTCGTCCACTTCTTCGACTTCCCCCACTTCCTCCACTTCAACCACTATCTCCACTTCGTCCACTTCGTCAACTTCCTCCACTTCCTCCACTTCGTCAACTTCCTCCTCTTCGTCCACTTCGTCCACTTCCTCAACTTCCTCCACTTCCTCCACTTCGTCCACTTCCTCCACTTCCTCCTCTTCCTCCACTTAATCAACATCCTCCACTTCCTCCACTTCGTCAACTTCGTCATCTTCGTCCACTTCCTCCTCTTCGTCCACTTCGTCCACTTCGTCAACTTCGTCAACTTTGTCCACTTCGTCCACTTCTCCCACTTCCTCCACTTCCTCCACTTCGTCAACTTCCTCCACTTCTTCAACTTCCTTCCCTTCCTCCACTTCCGCCACTTCCTCCACTTCCTCCACTTCCTCCACCTCGTCCACTTCGTCCACTTCCACCGCTTCCTCCACTTCCTCCGCTTCCTTCACTTCGTGCACTTCGTCAACTTCGTCCACTTCCTCCACTTCCTCCACTTCCTACACTTCGCCCACTTCGCCCACTTCCTCCACTTCCTTCACATCGTCCACTTCTTCCAGTTCGTCTAGTTTGTCCACTTCGTCCACTTCGTACACTTACACCACTTCCTTCACTTCCTCCACTTCCTCCACTTCCTCCAATTCCTCCACTTCCTCCACTTCGTCTCTTCGTCCACTTCTTCTACTTCAACTTCTTCTTCTTCTTCGCTTTCTCCACTTCCTCAATTTCGTCCACTTCCTCCATTTCCTCCACTTCCTCCACTTCCTCCACTTCCTCCACTTCGTCGACCTCGTCAACTTCGTCCACTTCGTCAACTTCGTCTAATTCGTCAACTTCGTCCCCTTCGTCCCCTTCTTCCCCTTCGCCCACATCTTAACTTCGTCCACTTCGTCAACTTCGGCCACTTCGTCAACTACATCCAGTTCGTCAACTTTGACAACTTCGTCCACTTCGTCAACTTCGTCTAATTCGTCAACTTCGTCCCCTTCGTCCCCTTCTTCCCCTTCGTCCACATCTTAACTTCGTCCACTTCGTCAACTTCGGCCACTTCGTCAACTACATCCAGTTCGTCAACTTTGACAACTTCGCCCACTTCCTGCACTTCTTCAACTTCGTCCACTTCGCCAGTTCGTCAACTTCGTCCACTTCGCCAGTTCGTCAACTTCGTCCACGTCCTCCACTACCTCCAGTACCTCCACTTCCTCCACTTCGTCAACTTTGTCCCCTTCGTCCACTTCGTCAACTTCCTCCACTTTGTCCACTTCGTCAACTCCGCCCACTTCGTCCACTTCCTCCAGTTCCGCCATTTCCACCGCTTCCTCCGCTTCCTCCGCTTACTTCGCTTCGTCCACTTCGCCACATCGTCCACTTCGCCACATCGTCCACTTCCTCCACTACCTTCACTTCATCCACTTGGTATACTTCGTCCACTTCGTCAACTTCGTCCACCTCGTCCTCTTGCTCCACTTCGTCCACTTCCTCCACTTTGTCAACTTCGTCCACTTCCTCCACTTCGTCCAATTCGTGCACTTCGTCAACTTCGTCCACTTCGTCAACTTCGTCAACTTCACCAACTTCGTCCACTTCCCCCTTACCTCCACTTCCTCCACCTCCTCCACCTCCTCCACTTCTTCAACTTCGTCCACTTCGTCCACTTCGTCCACTTCGTCCACTTCGTCCACTTCGCCACTTCGTCAACTTCGTCCACTTCGTCCATTTCGCCCACTTCGCCCACTTCCTCCACTTCCTCCACTTCGTCAACTTCGTCCCCTTCGTCCACTTCGTCCACTTCGCCCATTTCGTCCACTTTGTCCACTTCGTCCAATTCGTCCACTTCGTCAACTTCGTCAACTTCGTGAACTTCGTAGACTTCGTCAACTTCACCAACTTCGTCCACTTCCCCCTCTACCTCCACTTCCTGCACTTTCTCCACTTCCTCCACTTCGTCAACTTCGTCAACTTCGTCAACTTCACAAACTTCGTCCACTTCCCCCTCTACCTCCACTTCCTCCACTTCCTCAACTTCGTCAACTTCCTCCACTTCGCCCACTTCCTCCACTTCGTCCACTTCCTCCACTTCCTCCACTTCCTCCACTTCCTCCACTTCGTCAACTTCGTGAACTTCGTCCACATCTTCTACTTCATCCACTTCATCAACTTCGTCCACTACGTCAACTTCATCCAGTTCGTCAAATTTGTAAACTTCGGCCACTTCCTGCACTTCTTCAACTTCGTCCACTTCGCCACTTCGTCAATTTCGTCCACTTCCTCCACTTCCTCCACTTCGTCAACTTTGTCCCCTTCGTCCACTTCGTCAACTTTGTCCACATCGTCCCCTTCGTCCCCTTCGTCCACATCGTCCACTTTGTCCACTTCGTCAACTTCGTCCACTTCGTCAACTTCATGTAGTTCGTCAACTTTGTCAACTTCCTCCACTTCGTCGACTTCGTCCACTTCGTCCACTTCTTCCACTTTGTCCACTTCCTCCACTTCGTCCACTTCGTGAACTTCGTCCACTTCGTGAACTTCGTCCAGTTCTTCTACTTTGTCTACTTTGTCAAGTTCGTCCACTACATCAACTTCATCCAGTTCGTCAACTTTGTAAACTTCGTCCACTTCCTGCACTTCTTCAACTTCGTCCACTTCGCCACTTTGTCAATTTCGTCCACTTCCTCCACTTCCTACCTCCACTTCCTCCACTTCCTCCACTTCATCAACTTTGTCCCCTTCGTGCACTTCGTCAATTTTGTCCACTTCGTCCCCTTCCTCCACTTCGTCAACTCTGTCTACTTCCTCCACTTCCTCCACTTCGTCGGCTTCGTCGACTTCGTCCACGTCGTCCACTTCGTCCAATTTGTCCACTTCATCAACTTCGTCAACTTCGTCAACTCCGTCCACTTCGTCCACTTCTTCTACTACTTCTTCTTCTTCTTCTTTTTCGACTTCAACCACTTCGTCCAATTCGTTCAATTCATTGTCTTCGTCCACTATCTCCACTTCCTCCACTTCCTCCACTTCCTCCACCTCGTCCACTTCGTGTACTTCGCCCACTTCGCCCGCTCCCTCCACCTCGGCACTTCCTCCACTTCCTCCACTTCGTCAACTTCCTCCACTTCCTCCACTTCCGCCACTTCCTCCACTTCTTCCACCACTTCGGCACTTCGCCTCTTCATCCACTTCCTGCACTTCGTACACTTTGTCAACTTCCTTCACTTCGTCCACTTCGTCAAACTTCGTTAACTTCCTCCACTTCGTCCACTTCCTCCACTTCATCCACTTCTTCCTCCATTCGTCCACTTCCTCCACTTCCTCCACTTCCTCCACTTCCTCCACTTGGTCAATTTCGTCAACTTCGTCCCCTACATCCACTTCTTCAACTTCGTCAACTGTGTCCACTTTCTCCACTTCCTCCACTTCTTCTACTTCAACTTCAACTTCTTCTTCTTCTTCTTCATCTTCCACTTCGTCCAATTCATCCAATTCGACAACTTCGTCCACTTGGTCCACTTCCTCCACTTCTTCCACTCGCTTCTCTCGCTCCACTTTCTCCACTTCCTCCACTTCCGCCACTACCTCCACTTCGTCCACTTCATCCACCTCCTCCACTTCGTCCACTTCGTACACTTCGTTGACTTCGTCAACTTCGTCCACTCCGTCCACATCATCCACCTCTTCTACTTCTTCTTCTTCTTCTTCTTCTTCTTCTTCTTCTTCTTCAACTTCAACCACTTCGTCCAATTCGTTCAATTCATCGACTTCGTCCACTTCCTCCACTTCGTCCGCTTCGTCGACTTCGTCCACGTCGTCCACTTCGTCCACTGAATCCACTCCGTCCACTCCATCCACTTCGTCCACTTCCTCCACTTCCTTCACTTCCTCCACTTCTTCCAGTTCGTCCACTTCGTCCAATTTGTCCACTTCATCAACTTCGTCGACTTCTTCAACTTCGTCCACTTCGTCCACTTCTTCTACTACTTCTTCTTCTTCTTCTTCTTTTTCGACTTCAACCACTTCGTCCAATTCCTTCAATTCATTGACTTCGTCCACTATCTCCACTTCCTCCACTTCGTCAAGTTCGTAAACTTCGTCCATTTCGTCCACTTCCCCCACTACTTCCACTTCCTCCGCTTCCTCCGCTTCCTTCGCTTCCTCCGCTTCCTCCGCCTCTTTAACTTCGTCCACTTTGCCACTTCCTCGACTTCCTCCACTTCCTCCACTTCCTCCACTTCGTCCACCTCGTCCAATTCGTCCACTTCGCCCACTTCGCCCACATCGTCCACTTCGTCCACTTCGTCCACTTCGTCCACTTCGTCCACTTCGTCCACTTCGTCCAGTTCGTCCAGTTCGTCCAGTTCGTCCAATTCGTCCACTTCCTCCACCTCCTCCACTTCCTCTGGTTCCTCCGCTTCCTCCGCTTCCTCCGCTTCCTCCGCTTCCTCCGCTTCGTCAACTTCGTCAACTTTGTCCACTTCGTCCACTTCCTCCACTTCGTCCACTTTGTCCACTTCGTCAACTTCCTCCACTTCCTCCACTTCGTGAACTTTGTCAACTTCGTCCACTTCGTCGACTTCGTACACTTCATCGACTTCGTCAACTACGTCCATTCCGTCCACATCGTCCACTTCTTCTACTTATTCTTCTTCTTCTTCTTCTTCTTCCACTTCAACCACTTCGTCCAATTCGTTCAATTCATTGACTTCGTCCTTTTCCTCCACTTCGTCCATTTTCTCTACTCCCTCCACTTGCTCCACTTCCTCCACTTCGTCGACTTCATCCACTTCCTACATTTCCTTCACTTCCTTCACTTCTTCCAGTTCCTCCACTTCGTCCAATTTGTCCACTTCATCAACTTCGTCGACTTCGCCACTTCGTCAGTTTCGTCCACTTCGTCAATTTCGTCCACTTCGTCCCCTTCGTCCCCTTCGTCCACATCGTCCACTTCGTCAATTTTGTCCACTTCGTCAACTTCATGCAGTTCGTCAACTTTGTCCACTTCGTCAACTTCGTCCACTTCGTCAACTTCGTCAACTTCGTCCACTTTGTCCACTTCTTCAACTTCGTCAACTGTGTCCACTTCCTCCACTTCCTCCACTTCTTCTACTTCAACTTCAACTTCTTCTTCTTCTTCTTCATCTTCCACTTCGTCCACTTCGTCAAATTCGTCCAATTCGACAACTTCGTCCACTTGGTCCACTTCCTCCACTTCTTCCACTCGCTCCTCTCGCTCCACTTTCTCCACTTCCTCCACTTCCGCCACTACCTCCGCTTCGTCCACTTCATCCACCTCCTCCACTTCGTCCACTTCGTCGACTTCGTCAACTTCGTCCACTCCGTCCACATCGTCCACTGCTTCTACTTCTTCTTCTTCTTCTTCTTCTTCCACTTCAACCACTTCGTCCAATTCGTTCAATTTATTGACTTCGTCCACTTCGTCCACTTCGTCCATTTTCTATACTCCCTCCACTTCCTCCACTTCGTCAACTTCCTCCACTTCGTCCGCTTCGTCGACTTCGTCCACGTCGTCCACTTCGTCCACTGAATCCACTCCGTCCACTCCATCAGCTTCGTCCACTTCCTCTACTTCCTTCACTTCCTCCACTTATTCCAGTCCCTCCACTTCGTCCAATTTGTCCACTTCATCGACTTCGTCGACTTCGTCAACTTTGTCAACTCCGTCCACTTCGTCCACTTCTTCTACTACTTCTTCTTCTTCTTTTTCGACTTCAACCACTTCGTCCAGTATCTCCACTTCCTCCACTTCGTCAAGTTCGTAATGTTCGTCCAATTCGTCCACTTCCCCCACTACATCCACTTCCTCCGCTTCCTCCGCTTCCTTCGCTTCCTCCGCTTCCTCCGCTTCCTCCGCTTCCTTAACTTCATCCACTTTGCCACTTCCTCCACGTCCTCCACTTCCTCCACTTCGTCCACCTTGTCCACTTCGTCCACTTCGCCCACTTCGCCCACTTCGTCCACTTCGTCCAGTTCGTCCAGTTCGTCCAATTCCTCCACTTCCTCTGGTTCCTCCGCTTCCTCCCCTTCCTCCGCTTCCTCCGCTTCGTCAACTTCGTCAACTTTGTCCAGTTCGCCACTTCCTCCACTTCTTCTACTTCGTCCACTGCGTCAACTTCGTCCACTTCGCCCACTTCGCCCACTTCCTCCACTTCCTCCATTTCCCCCACTTCCTCCACTTCCTCCACTTCCTCCACTTCCTCCACTTCCTCCACTTCCTCCACTTCCTCCACTTCGTCAACTTTGTCAACTTCCTCCACTTCGCCAACTTCCTCCACTTCCTCCTCTTCCTCCACTACCTCCACTTCCTCCACTTTCCCCACTTCCTCCACTTCCTCCACTTCGTCAACTTTGTCCACTTCCTCCACCTCCTCCACTTCGTCAGCTTCGTCAACTTCGTCCACTTCGTCCACTTCGCCACTTCGTCCACTTCGCCCACTTCCTCCACTTCGTCCACTTCGTAACCTTCATCCACTTCTTCCGCTTCCTCCACTTCCTCCACTTCGTTCACTTCGTCCACTTCGTCCACTTCGTCCACTTCTTCAACTTCGTCAACTTTGTCCACTTCGTCCACTTCCTCCACTTCGTCCACTTCGTCGACTTTGTCCACTTCGTCAACTTCCTCCACTTCCTCCACTTCGTGAACTTTGTCAACTTCGTCCACTTCGTCGACTTCGTCGACTTCGTCAACTTCGTCCACTTCGTCCACATCGTCCACTTCTTCTACTTATTCTTCTTCTTCTTCTTCTTCTTCCACTTCAACCACTTCGTCCAATTCGTTCAATTCATTGAGTTCGTCCACTTCCTCCACTTCGTCTATTTTCTCTACTCCCTCCACTTCCTCCACTTCGTCCACTTCCTCCACTTCCTCCACTTCCTTCACTTCCTTCACTTCTTCCAGTTCCTCCACCTCGTCCAATTAGTCCACTTCATCAACTTCGTCGACTTCGTCAACTTCGTCCACTCCGTCCACTTCGTCCACTTCTTCTACTTCATCTTCTTCTTCTTCTTCTTTTTTGACTTCAACCACTTCGTCCAATTCGTTCAATTCATTGACTTCGTCCACTACCTCCACTTCCTCCACTTCATCAAGTTCGTAAACTTCGTTCAATTCGTCCACTTTCCCCACTACTTCCACTTCCTCCGCTTCCTCCGCTTCCTTCGCTTCCTCCGCTTCCTCCGCTTCCTTAACTTCGTCCACTTCGCCACTTCCTCCACCTCCTCGACTTCCTCCACTTCCTCCACTTCGCCGACTTCGCTCACTTCCTCCACTTCGTCCAGTTCGTCCAGTTCGTCCCGTTCGTTCAATTCGTCCACTTCCTCCACTTCCTCTGCATCCTCCGCTTCCTCCCCTTCCTCTGCTTCCTCCGCTTCGTCAACTTTGTCAACTTTGTCCACTTTTAGCCACTTCCTCCACTTCTTCAACTTCTTCCACTTCGTCCACTGCGTCAACTTCGTCAGCTTCGCCCACTTCGCCCACTTACTCCACTTCCTCCATTTCCTCCACTTCTTCCACTTCGTCCACTTCCTCCACTTCGTAAATTTCGTCAACTTCGTCAACCTTGTCCACTTCCCCCACTTCGCCCACTTACTCCACTTCCTCCATTTCCTCCACTTCCTCCACTTCCTCCACTTCCTCCACTTCATCAACTTCGTCAACTTCGTTCACTTCGCCACTTCGTCCACTTCGTCCACTTCGCCCACTTCCTCCAGTTCGTCCAGTTCGTCCACTTCGTCCACTTCGTCCACTTCGTCCACTTCGTCCACTTCGTCCACTTCCTCCACTTCCTCCACTTCCTCCACTTCTTCCACTTCGTCAACTTCCTCCACTTCCTCCACTTCGTGAACTTTGTCAACTTCGTCCACTTCGTCGACTTCGTCAACTTCGTCCACTTCGTCCACATCGTCCACTTCTTCTACTTATTCTTCTTCTTCTTCTTCTTCTTCCACTTCAACCACTTCGTCCAATTCGTTCAATTCATTGAGTTCGTCCACTTCCTCCACTTCGTCCGTTTTCTCTACTCCCTCCACTTCCTCCACTTCGTCCACTTCCTCCACTTCCTCCACTTCCTTCACTTCCTTCACTTCTTCCAGTTCCTCCACCTCGTCCAATTAGTCCACTTCATCAACTTCGTCGACTTCGTCAACTTCGTCCACTCCGTCCACTTCGTCCACTTCTTCTACTTCATCTTCTTCTTCTTCTTCTTCTTTTTTGACTTCAACCACTTCGTCCAATTCGTTCAATTCATTGACTTCGTCCACTACCTCCACTTCCTCCACTTCATCAAGTTCGTAAACTTCGTTCAATTCGTCCACTTTCCCAAATACTTCCACTTCCTCCGCTTCCTCCGCTTCCTTCGCTTCCTCCGCTTCCTCCGCTTCCTTAACTTCGTCCACTTCGCCACTTCCTCCACCTCCTCGACTTCCTCCACTTCCTCCACTTCGCCGACTTCGCTCACTTCCTCCACTTCGTCCAGTTCGTCCAGTTCGTCCCGTTCGTTCAATTCGTCCACTTCCTCCACTTCCTCTGCATCCTCCGCTTCCTCCCCTTCCTCTGCTTCCTCCGCTTCGTCAACTTTGTCAACTTTGTCCACTTTTAGCCACTTCCTCCACTTCTTCAACTTCTTCCACTTCGTCCACTGCGTCAACTTCGTCAACTTCGTCAGCTTCGCCCACTTCGCCCACTTACTCCACTTCCTCCATTTCCTCCACTTCTTCCACTTCGTCCACTTCCTCCACTTCGTAAATTTCGTCAACTTCGTCAACCTTGTCCACTTCCCCCACTTCGCCCACTTACTCCACTTCCTCCATTTCCTCCACTTCCTCCACTTCCTCCACTTCATCAACTTCGTCAACTTCGTTCACTTCGCCACTTCGTCCACTTCGCCCACTTCCTCCAGTTCGTCCAGTTTGTCCACTTCGTCCAGTTCGTCCACTTCGTCCACTTCGTCCACTTCGTCCACTTCGTCCACTTCCTCCACTTCCTCCACTTCCTCCACTTCTTCCACTTCTTCCACTTCCTCCACTTCCTCCACTTCGTTCACTTCGTCCACTTCGTCCACTTCTTTAACTTCGTCAACTTTGTCCACTTCGTCGACTTTCTCCACTTTCTCCACTTTCGTCCACTTCCTCCACTTCTTCTTCTTCTTCTTCTTCTTCTTCATCTTCCTCTTCATCCAATTCGTCCAATTCGTCTACTTCGACAACTTCGTCCTCTTGGTCCACTTCCTCCACTTCTTCCACTCCCTCCACTCGCTCCTCTCGCTCCACATTCTCCACTTCCACCACTTCCCCCACTTCGTCCACTTCATCCACTTCCTCCACTTCATCCACTTCCTGCACTTCGTACACTTCGTCGACTTCGTGAACTTCGTCCACTCCGTCCACATCGTCCACTTCTTCTACTTCTCCTTCTTCTTTTTCTTCTTCTTCCACTTCAACCACTTCGTCCAATTCGTTCAATTCATTGACTTCGTCCACTTCGTCAACTTCCTCCACTTCCTCCACTTCAACCACTCCGTCCATTTCGTCCACTTCCTCCACTTCCTCCGCTTCGTCCGCTTCGTCGTCTTCGTCCACCTCGTCCACTTCGTCCACTGCATCCACTCCGTCCACTCCATCCACTTCGTCGACTTCGTCCACTTCCTTCACTTCCTTCACTTCCTCCACTTCCTCCACTTCCTCCACTTCCTCCACTTTGTCCACTTCATCAACTTCGTCGACTTCCTCCACTTCATCAACTCCGTCCACTTTGTCCACTTCTTCTACTTCTTCTTCTTCTTCTTCTTCTTCTTCTTTTTCGACTTCAACCACTTCGTCCAATTCGTTCAATTCATTGACTTCTTCCACTACCTCCACTTCCTCCACTTCATCAAGTTCGTAAACTTTGTCAAATTCGTCCACTTCCCCCACAACTTCCACTTCCTCCGCTTCCTCCGCTTGCTTAACTTCGTCCACTTCGCCACTTCCTCCACTTCCTCCACTTTCTCCACTTCGTCCACCTTGTCCACTTCGTCCACTTCGCCCACTTCGCCCACTTCATCCACTTCGTCCAGTTCGTCCAGTTCGTCCAATTCGTCCACTTCGTCCATTTTCTCCACTTCCTTTGATTCCTCCCCTTCCTTCGCTTCCTCCGCTTCCTCCACTTCGTCAACGACGTCAACTTTGTCCACTTTGCCACTTCCTCCACTTCTTCCACTTCGTCCACTGCCTCAACTTCGTCACCTTCGTCCACTTCGCCCACTTCGCCCACTTCCTCCACTTCCTCCACTTCCTCCATTTCCTCCATTTCCTCCACTTCATCCACTTCCTCCACTTCGTTCACTTCCTCCACTTCGTAAACTTCGTCAACCTCGTCCACTTCACCCACTTCCTCCACTTCCTCCACTTTGTCAACATTGTTAACTTCCTCCACTTCGTCCACTTCCTCCACTTCGTTCACTTCCTCCACTTCGTAAACTTCGTCAACCTCGTCCACTTCACCCACTTCCTCCACTTCCTCCACTTTGTCAACATTGTTAACTTCCTCCACTTCCTCTACTTCGCCAATTTCCTCCACTTCCTCCTCTTCCTCCACTACCTCCACTTCCCCCACTTCCCCCACTTCCTCCACTTCCTCCACTTCGTCATCTTCGTCCACTTCGCCACTTCGTCCACTTCGCCCACTTCGCCCACTTCCTCCACTTCGTCCACTTCGTACACTTCGTCCACTTCGTCCACTTCGTACACTTCGTCCACTTCGTCCACTTCGTCCATTTCGTCCACTTCGTCCACTTCGTCCACTTCGTCCACTTCTTCAACTTCGTCAACTTTGTCCACTTAGTCCACTACCTCCACTTCCTCCACTTCATCAAGTTCGTAAACTTCGTCACATTCGTCCACTTCCCCCACTATTTCCACTTCCTCCGCTTCCTCCGCTTGCTTAACTTTGTCCACTTCGCCACTTCCTCCACTTCCTCCACTTCCTCCACTTCCTCCACTTCCTCCACTTTCTCCACTTCGTCCACCATGTCCACTTCGTCCACTTCGCCCACTTCTCCCACTTCCTCCACTTCGTCCACTTCATCCACTTCGTCGAGTTCGTCTAGTTCGTCCAATTCGTCCAATTCGTCCACTTCCTCCACTTCCTCCACTTCCTCCGCTTCCTCCCCTTCCTTCGCTTCCTCCGCTTCCTCCGCTTCCTCCACTTCGTCAACTTTGATAACTTTGTCCACTTTGCCACTTCCTCCACTTCTTCCTCTTCTTCCACTTCGTCCACTGCGTCAACTTCGTCACCTTCGTCCACTTCGCCCACTTCGCCCACTTCCTCACTTCCTCCATTTCCTCCACTTCGTCCACTTCCTCCACTTCCTCCACTTCGTAAACTTCGTCAACTTCGTCAACCTTGTCCACTTCGCCCACTTCACCCACTTCCTCCACTTTGTCAACTTTGTCAACTTCCTCCACTTCCTCTACTTCGCCAACTTTCTCCACTTCCTCCTCTTCCTCCACTACCTCCACTTCCCCCACTTCCTCCACTTCCTCCACTTCGTCAACTTTGTCCACTTCCTCCACTTCATCCACTTCGTCAGCTTCGTCCACTTCGCCACTTCCTCCACTTTGTCCACTTCTTCAACTTCGTCAACTTTGTCCACTTCGTCAACTTCCTCCACTTCCTCCACTTCTTCTACTAGAACTTCAACTTCTTCTTGTTCTTCTTCCTCTTCTTATTCATCTTCCACTTCGTCCACTTCGTAACCTTCCTCCACTTCCTCCACTTCGTTCACTTCGTCCACTTCGTCCACTTCTTCAACTTCGTCAACTTTGTCCACTTCCTCCACTTCTTCCACTTCGTCCACTGCCTCAACTTCGTCACCTTCGTCCACTTCGCCCACTTCGCCCACTTCCTCCACTTCCTCCATTTCCTCCATTTCCTCCACTTCATCCACTTCCTCCACTTCGTTCACTTCCTCCACTTCGTAAACTTCGTCAACCTCGTCCACTTCACCCACTTCCTCCACTTCCTCCACTTTGTCAACATTGTTAACTTCCTCCACTTCCTCCACTTCCTCCACTTCGTTCACTTCCTCCACTTCGTAAACTTCGTCAACCTCGTCCACTTCACCCACTTCCTCCACTTCCTCCACTTTGTCAACATTGTTAACTTCCTCCACTTCCTCTACTTCGCCAACTTCCTCCACTTCCTCCTCTTCCTCCACTACCTCCACTTCCCCCACTTCCCCCACTTCCTCCACTTCCTCCACTTCGTCATCTTCGTCCACTTCGCCACTTCGTCCACTTCGCCCACTTCGCCCACTTCCTCCACTTCGTCCACTTCGTACACTTCGTCCACTTCGTCCACTTCGTACACTTCGTCCACTTCGTCCATTTCGTCCACTTCCTCCACTTCGTCCACTTCGTACACTTCGTCCACTTCGTCCACTTCGTCCACATCTTCAACTTCGTCAACTTTGTCCACTTCGTCCACTACCTCCACTTCCTCCACTTCATCAAGTTCGTAAACTTCGTCACATTCGTCCACTTCCCCCACTACTTCCACTTCCTCCGCTTCCTCCGCTTGCTTAACTTCGTCCACTTCGCCACTTCCTCCACTTCCTCCACTTCCTCCACTTCCTCCACTTCCTCCACTTTCTCCACTTCGTCCACCTTGTCCACTTCGTCCACTTCACCCACTTCGCCCACTTCCTCCACTTCGTCCACTTCATCCACTTCGTCGAGTTCGTCTAGTTCGTCCAATTCGTCCAATTCGTCCACTTCCTCCACTTCCTCCACTTCCTCCGCTTCCTCCCCTTCCTTCGCTTCCTCCGCTTCCTCCGCTTCCACCACTTCATCAACTTTGATAACTTTGTCCACTTTGCCACTTCCTCCACTTCTTCCACTTCTTCCACTTCGTCCACTACGTCAACTTCGTCACCTTCGTCCACTTCGCCCACTTCGCCCACTTCCTCACTTCCTCCATTTCCTCCACTTCGTCCACTTCCTCCACTTCCTCCACTTCGTAAACTTCGTCAACTTCGTCAACCTCGTCCACTTCGCCCACTTCACCCACTTCCTCCACTTCCTCCACTTTGTCAACTTTGTCAACTTCCTCCACTTCCTCTACTTCGCCAACTTTCTCCACTTCCTCCTCTTCCTCCACTACCTCCACTTCCCCCACTTCCTCCACTTCCTCCACTTCGTCAACTTTGTCCACTTCCTCCACTTCCTCCACTTCGTCAGCTTCGTCCACTTCGCCACTTCCTCCACTTCGTCCACTTCTTCAACTTCGTCAACTTTGTCCACTTCGTCAACTTCCTCCACTTCCTCCACTTCTTCTACTAGAACTTCAACTTCTTCTTGTTCTTCTTCCTCTTCTTATTCATCTTCCACTTCGTCCACTTCGTAACCTTCCTCCACTTCCTCCACTTCGTTCACTTCGTCCACTTCGTCCACTTCGTCCACTTCGTCCACTTCTTCAACTTCGTCAACTTTGTCCACTTCATCCACTTCTTCCACTTCGTCCACTGCGTCAACTTCGTCACCTTCGTCCACTTCGCCCACTTTGCCCACTTCCTCCACTTCCTCCACTTCCTCCACTTCCTCCACTTTGTAAACTTCGTCAACTTCGTCAACCTCGTCCACTTCCCCCACTTCGCCCACTTCCACTACTTCCTCTACTTCGTGAACTTTGTCAACTTCCTCCACTTCCTCTACTTCGCCAACTTCCTCCACTTCCTCCTCTTCCTCCACTACCTCCACTTCCCCCACTTCCCCCACTTCCCCCCCTTCCTCCACTTCCTCCACTTCGTCAACTTTGTCCACTTCCTCCACTTCCTCCACTTCGTCAGCTTCGTCCACTTCGCCACTTCCTCCACTTCGTCCACTTCTTCAACTTCGTCAACTTTGTCCACTTCGTCAACTTCCTCCACTTCCTCCACTTCTTCTACTAGAACTTCAACTTCTTCTTCTTCTTCTTCTTCTTCTTCTTCTTCTTCATCTTCCACTTCGTCCACTTTGTCCACTTCGTAACCTTCCTCCACTTCCTCCACTTCCTCCACTTCGTTCACTTCGTCCACTTCGTCCACTTCGTCCACTTCTTCAACTTTGTCCACTTCTTCCACTTCTTCCACTTCGTCCACTGCGTCAACTTCGTCACCTTCGTCCACTTCGCCCACTTCGCCCACTTCCTCCACTTCCTCCACTTCCTCCACTTCGTCCACTTCCTCCACTTTGTAAACTTCGTCAACTTCGTCAACCTCGTTCACTTCCCCCACTTCGCCCACTTCCACTACTTCCTCTACTTCGTCAACTTTGTCAACTTCCTCCACTTCGCCAACTTCCTCCACTTTCTGCTCTTCCTCCACTACCTCCACTTCCTCCACTTCCCCCATTTCCTCCACTTTGTCAACTTTGTCCACTTCCTCGACTTCCTCGACTTCGTCAACTTCGTCCACTTCGCCACTTCGTCCACTTCGTCCACCTCGCCCACTTCCTCCTGTTCGTCCACTTCGTCCACTTTGTCCACTTCGTAACCTTCCTCCACTTCTTCCACTTCTTCCACGTCCTCCACTTCCTCCACTTCGTTCACTTCGTCCACTTCGTCCACTTCTTCAACTTCGTCAACTTTGTCCACTTCGTCCACTTCCTCCACTTCCTCCACTTCGTCAACTTCGTCAACTTCCTCCACTTCCTCTACTTCGTCAACTTCGTCCACTTCTTCTACTTCAACTTCAACTTCTTCTGCTTCTTCTTCTTCTTCTTCTTCTTCATCTTCCTCTTCGTCCAATTCGTCCAATTCGTTTACTTCGACAACTTTGTCCACTTGGTCCACTTCCTCCAGTTCTTCCACTCCCTCCACTCGCTCCTCTCGCTCCACTTTCTCAGCTTCCTCCACTTCCACCACTTCGTCCACTTCATCCACTTCATCCACTTCCTCCACTTCATCCACTTCCTACACTTCGTACACTTCGTACACTTCGTCGACTTCGTCAACTTCGTCCACTCCGTCCACTTCTTCTTCTTCTTTTTCTTCTTCTTCCACTTCAACCACTTCGTCCAATTCGTTCAATTCATTGACTTCGTCCACTTCGTCAACTTCGTCCACCTCCTCCACTTCGTCCACTCTGTCCACTTCCTCCACTTCCTCCACTTCCCCCGCTTCGTCGACTTCGTCAACCTCGTCCACTTCTTCCACTACATCCACTCCGTCCACTCTATCCACTTCGTCGACTTCGTCCACTTCCTCCACTTCCTTCACTTCCTCCACTTCCTCCACTTCCTCCACTTTGTCCACTTCATCAACTTTGTCGACTTCCTCCACTTCGTCAACTCCGTCCACTTTGTCCACTTCTTCTACTTCTTCTTCTTCTTCTTCTTCTTCTTCTTCTTCTTCTTTTTCGACTTCAACCACTTCGTCCAATTCGTTCAATTCATTGACTTCTTCCACTACCTCCACTTCCTCCACTTCATCAAGTTCGTAAACTTCGTCAAATTCGTCCACTTCTCCCACTACTTCCACTTCCTCCGCTTCCTTCACTTCCTCCGCTTGCTTAACTTTGTCCACTTCGCCACTTCCTCCACTTCCCCCACTTCCTCCACTTCCTCCACCTTGTCCACTTCGTCCACTTCGCCCACTTCGCCCACTTCCTCCACTTCGTCCACTTCATCCACTTCGTCCAGTTCGTCAAGTTCGTCCAATTCGTCCAATTCGTCCACTTCCTCCACTTCCTCTGCTTCCTCCGCTTCCTCCCCTTCCTTCGCTTCCTCCGCTTCCTCCGCTTCCTCCACTTCGTCAACTTTGATAACTTTGTCCACTTTGCCACTTCCTCCACTTCTTCCACTTGTTCCACTTCGTCCATTGCGTCAACTTCGTCACCTTCGTCCACTTCGCCCACTTCGCCCACTTCCTCACTTCCTCCATTTCCTCCACTTCCTCCACTTCCTCCACTTCGTCCACTTCCTCCACTTCGTAAACTTCGTCAACTTCGTCAATCTCGTCCACTTCGCCCACTTCACCCACTTCCTCCACTTCCTCCACTTTGTCAACTTTGTCAACTTCCTCTACTTCCTCTACTTCGCCAACTTCCTCCACTTCCTCCTCTTCCTCTATTACCTCCACTTCCCCCACTTCCCCCACTTCCCCCACTTCCTCCACTTCCTCCACTTCGTCAACTTTGTCCACTTCCTCCACTTCCTCCACTTCCTCCACTTCCTCTATTACCTCCACTTTGTCCACTTCGTCAACTTCCTCCACTTCATCCACGTCTTCTACTAGAACTTCAACTTCTTCTTCTTCTTCTTCTTCTTCTTCATCTTCCACTTCGTCCACTTCGTCCACTTCGTCCACTTCGTCCACTTCGTCCACTTCGTAACCTTCCTCCACTTCCTCCACTTCCTCCACTTCGTTCACTTCGTCCACTTCATCCACTTCGTCCACTTCTTCAACTTCGTCAACTTTGTCCACTTCATCCACTTCTTCCAATTCCTCCACTTCGTCAACTTTTTCCACTCTGTCAACTTCCTCCACTTCCTCCACTTCCTCAACTTTGTCAACTTCGTCCATTTCGTCCACTTCGTCCACTTCTTCAACTTCGTCAGCTTTGTCCACTTCGTCAGCTTCCTCCACTTCCTCCACTTCTTCTACTACAACTTCAACTTCTTCTTCTTCTTCTTCTTCTTCTTCATCTTGCACTTCGTCCACTTCGTCCAATTCGTCCAATTCGTCTACTTCGACAACTTCGTCCACTTGGTCCACTTCCTCCACTTCTTCCACTCGCACCACTCACTCCTCTCGCTCCACTTTCTCCACTTCCTCCACTTCCGCAACTTCCTCCACTTCCTCCACTTCATCCACTTCCTCCACTTCATCCACTTTGTCTACTACGTACACTTCGTCGACTTCGTCAACTTTGTCCACTCCGTCCACATCGTCCACTTCTTCTACTTCTTCTTCTTCTTCTTCTTCTTCCACTTCAACCACTTCATCCAATTCGTTCAATTCATTGACTTCGTCCACTTCGTCAACTTCGTCCACTTCCTCCACTTCGTCCATTTTCTCTACTCCCTCCACTTCCTCCACTTCCTCCACTCCGTCCACTTCCTCCACTTCCTCCACTTCGTCCAATTCGTCCACTTCCCCCACTACTTCCACTTCCTCCGCTTCCTCCGCTTCCTTCGCTTGCTTAACTTCGTCCACTTCGCCACTTCCTCCACTTTCTCCACTTCGTCCACCTCGTCCACTTCGTCGACTTCGTCCACTTCTTCCACTTCTTCCCCTTCGTCCACTTCGTCGACTTCGTCAACTTCTTCAACCTCGTCAACATTGTCCACTTTGTCCACTTCCTCCACTTCTTCTACTTCAACTTCTTCTTCTTCTTCTTCTTCTTCTTCTTCTTCTTCCACGTCGTCCACTTAGTCCAATTCGTTCATTTCGTCCAATTTGTCTACTTCGACAACTTCGTTCACTTCCTCCACTCGGTCCACTTTCTCCACTTCGTCCACTTTCTCCACTTCCTAATCTTCGTCCACTTCGTCAACTTCTTCCACTTCGTCAACTTCTTCCACTTCTTCTTCGTCTTCATCTTCTTTTTCTTCTTCTTCTTCCACTTCCTCCGCTTCGTCCAATTCGTCCAATTCATCGACTTCGTCCACTTTCTTCCCTTCGTCCACTTCCTCCACTTCTTGCACTCCCTCCACTTCCTCCACTTTGTCCACTTCGTCCAATTCGTCCACTTCGTCCAATTCGTCGACATGTTCAACTTCGTCATACTCGTCCACTTCGTCAACTTCATCAACTTCATCAACTTCGTCCACTTCGTTCAATTCGTCCACTTTGTCTACTTCGTCCACGTCTTCCACCAATTCTTCCACTTGCTCCACTTCCTCCACGTTGTCCACTTCGTCTACTTCGTCCACTGCGTCCACTCTTTCCACTCTATCCACTTCCTCCACATCCTCCACTGCCTCCACTTGCTCCACTTCCTCCATTTCCTCCACTTCGTCCACTTCCTCCAATTCGTCCACTTCCTCCAGTTCGTCGACTTCGCCAACATCGTTCACTTCGTCCACTTCTTTTACTTCAACTTCTTCTTCTTCTTCTTCTTCCACTTCATCCTCTTCGTCCAATTCGTCCAATTCATCGACTTCGTCAACTTTGTCCATTTCCTCCACTTCGTTCACTTCGTCCACTTCGTTCACTTCGTCCACTTCGTTCACTCCGTCCACTTCGTGCGCTTCCTCCACTTCTTCAACTTCCTTCACTTCTTCCACTTCCTCCATTTCGTCCACCTCGTCCACTTCGTCAACTTCGTCCACTTCGTCAACTTCGTCCACTTCGTCCACTTCCTCTACTTCCTCCACTTCCTCCACTTCCTCCACTTTGTCAACTTCGTCCACTTCGTCAACCTCGTCCACTTCGTCCACTTCTTGCACTTCGTCCGCTTCGTCCAATTCCTCCACTTCCTCCGCTTTGTCCACTTTTTCCCCCTGGTCCATTTCGTCCACGTCGTCCACTTCGTCCACTTCGTCAACCTCATCAACTTCATCCAATTTGTCCAATTCGTCCAATTCATTATCTTCGTCCATTCTGTCCACATCGTCCACTTCGATAAATCTGTCCACTTCGTCAACTCTGTCCACTTCGTCCACTTCCTGCACTCCCTCCACTTCGTCCACTTCCTCGGCTTGCTCCACTTTCTCCACCTGGTCCACTTCGTCAACGTCGTCCACTTCTTCCACTTCATCAACTTCGTCAACTTCGTCCACTTCGTCAAATTCGTCCACTTTGTCCACTTCCTCCACGTTCTCCACTTCCTCCACTTCGTACACTTCGTCCACTCCGTCCACTTTGATAACAGTTGAAAAACTGTTATGTTCATGCTTAAAAGTGATACTAAAAGCAACCTTTAGACTTAGAAACTAGCTTGAAATCATGCATTTTGTTTATATTTTCAGAAATATGAAAGCTGGACAGGTTTATGCTTGATTTAAGTGTTTTTGTGCAGGTTTTGAGGTGAATTT
Organism: Vigna umbellata; assembly: GCF_029865625.1. Classification (NCBI taxonomy): domain Eukaryota; kingdom Viridiplantae; phylum Streptophyta; class Magnoliopsida; order Fabales; family Fabaceae; genus Vigna; species Vigna umbellata. The sequence continues at coordinate 16,481,633 of NC_142170.1, read as the reverse complement.
CGTGAAAGAAGTGAAGAATGATAGAGAGGACATTAGAAAAGACAAGAAAGAGTGCAAAAAGGAGAAGTCGAAGGCACCGCTCAGCGGCAAACTACCGCTGAGCGGCACTCAAGAGGTGGCGTTGGAACCGCTGAGGGGCAAATGGCCGCTGAGGGGAAGAAAGAAGACGCGTAACCACCGCTGAGCGGTAAATGGCGCTGAGCGGCACTTTTTGGACTTGGGCTTTTGTAATCTTTTGTAACTCTAGATTAGTATATAAGGGCTTGCACGTCCTTTAGTTAGGGATCTTTGGCAGAAACGAGGCAAACACTCTCTCTTTCACCCCTTTGAAGGAGGATCTTGGATGCTCAGGCTACCTCTTCACCTTTATTGGGTTTATTCTTTCATACTTTCATTGTTATTCATCTAGGTTCACCATGAATATGGTGAACTAAACCTTGTATGTTTGTTGGGGAATCAATGTAATCTCTTGAAGCTCTCATATATGGATTTGTTGAATACATCTTTGAATTAAGACATATGCTTTCTTTTCATCATTAGTTAGGGTTTTTCCTCTTTGCTCAATGCTTGCATTGTTTAACTCATTCTAATGCATGATTATTGGTTTTGTTGATACGGACACGTACGGGGAAATCTAGATCCGGGGAATTTCTCCCAATATTTTACTGACAACATTATATTGGTTGCCTTAAGCTCCTGCACTCATGAACTAATCATTAGGAATGCTAGGAATTGTATGAACTATTTGATTAGGGAGAAGCCATCTAGAATGGTACATTAGAGAGTGGCATTAACAATGATGATTTGAAAGAGGAATTCCTAAAATATATGAGAGTGGATGAGATGAAATTGACCCCCAACAACATATTCATTCATTTAATCCATTGAAAGTGTTTATCTTATGTCTTTGCCATTGATCAATTCATGCATACATGTTTATTTTCGTCTTGCATATTAAAATTTCAATCATTGTTTTCTTAAGTCTTAGCTAATCAAGAAATCACATAACTAAACTAGGCCGTGAGTCCTTTGGGAAGAACGATACTTGGTCTTACCAAGTTTTATTACTTGAACGATTCGGTCATACTTGCCGATTGTGAAACAAGTTTGTGACATCATATTTTGGTGCTTACAAATTTGTCCATCAAGTTTTTGGCGCCGTTGCCGGGGAAGAAAGAAGACGCGTAACCACCGCTGAGCGGTAAATGGCGCTGAGCGGCACTTTTTGGACTTGGGCTTTTGTAATCTTTTGTAACTCTAGATTAGTATATAAGGGCTTGCACGTCCTTTAGTTAGGGATCTTTGGCAGAAACGAGGCAAACACTCTCTCTTTCACCCCTTTGAAGGAGGATCTTGGATGCTCAGGCTACCTCTTCACCTTTATTGGGTTTATTCTTTCATACTTTCATTGTTATTCATCTAGGTTCACCATGAATATGGTGAACTAAACCTTGTATGTTTGTTGGGGAATCAATGTAATCTCTTGAAGCTCTCATATATGGATTTGTTGAATACATCTTTGAATTAAGACATATGCTTTCTTTTCATCATTAGTTAGGGTTTTTCCTCTTTGCTCAATGCTTGCATTGTTTAACTCATTCTAATGCATGATTATTGGTTTTGTTGATACGGACACGTACGGGGAAATCTAGATCCGGGGAATTTCTCCCAATATTTTACTGACAACATTATATTGGTTGCCTTAAGCTCCTGCACTCATGAACTAATCATTAGGAATGCTAGGAATTGTATGAACTATTTGATTAGGGAGAAGCCATCTAGAATGGTACATTAGAGAGTGGCATTAACAATGATGATTTGAAAGAGGAATTCCTAAAATATATGAGAGTGGATGAGATGAAATTGACCCCTAACAACATATTCATTCATTTAATCCATTGAAAGTGTTTATCTTATGTCTTTGCCATTGATCAATTCATGCATACATGTTTATTTTCGTCTTGCATATTAAAATTTCAATCATTGTTTTCTTAAGTCTTAGCTAATCAAGAAATCACATAACTAAACTAGGCCGTGAGTCCTTTGGGAAGAACGATACTTGGTCTTACCAAGTTTTATTACTTGAACGATTCGGTCATACTTGCCGATTGTGAAACAAGTTTGTGACATCATATTTTGGTGCTTACAAATTTGTCCATCAAGTTTTTGGCGCCGTTGCCGGGGACTCGTGGTTTAACTGGTTAATTTGTGTGATTATTGATTATCTTTGACTTATTTTTTTATTTTTAATTTAAATTTCGAATTTTTATTTTATTTTTCTGTTTATATTTTTTAGTTTGTATTTTATTTGATTTTATTTTATCTTTTTTTTGTTTTCTGTTTTTCTGTTTTCTGTTTTTATTTTCTGTTTTTTATTTTTCGGTTTTTATTTGATTTTATTTTATCTTTTTAGATTAGATTTTATTTTATTTTATTAGATTTTATTTTATCTTTTAGGTTAGATTAGATTTTATTTTATTTTATCTTTTAGGTTAGATTAGATTTTATTTTATTTTATCTTTTTAGATTAGGTTAGATTTTATTTTATTTTATTTTATTTTATTCTATCTTATTCTATCTTATCTTCTGAATCTTTTATCTTTTGAATCTATATCTTCTTCTCTATCTTTTTGTGCTAACAAATATTTTCTAGAGTTTTGTGCCTAATGTTTGCAGGATGCAATTCGAACAAGAATTTAATAGGCACTCAATTCTACTAAGGTAATTTCAATCACTGGTGGGATCTCACTCAAGCATGGATGATGATCAATTTTGGCAAGCTGTCGAACAATTTAAGAATCTACCACCACAACAAAGGCAGAAAAAACCCTCTCTATCGGGAAGAAGGATAACGTTGGAGGAGGCAGTTCAACAGTACATACAGATACCTGATCGTCATCACAAAACCACTCAAGCTGCCGAAGAATTTGATAGGCTGCCACCACAACAATGGCAGCAACAACCCTCTCCATCAGTAAATTTGGATGACACCCAACAATTTTTGAAAAATTTGGAGATGCACCTTAGTTTCATTAGTCAAAAATTGAATGTTAAGGTTAATACTGAAGTTAACCTTAAGGAGGAAGGTCAAGTCATTGTCACTGAAAGTGACAAGATTTTTGCTGAGAAAGAAATAGAGAGAGATGAGGAAAGGGTAGAGAGAAAAGAGAAAGAAGAGTTGAGTGAGAAAGATAAAGATGAAGAAAAAGAAAAAGAATTGGTTGAGAGAAAAGAGAGAAAGAAAATTTGTGTGAAGATAAAGAAGTTGAGGAGAAAAAGAGAAAGGAAGAAAAAAATAAAAGAAGAGAAAAAGAGAAAATTTAGGGAGAGAAAAAGGAAGAAAAAGAAGATGAGAGGAAAGAAGAAGAAATCACATGAAAAATCACATCCTCATCTAAAGAAGAATCATAGGAAGGAAAAGAAATTTAAGTGCTTTATGGAAATCTTCAAGAAATTGGAGATTAAAGTTCCTATGATTGAGACATTGCAACAGGTTCCTGGTTTGATCAAATTTCTGAAGAAGTTCAGTAGGAAGAAGAAGAAAAAGAAGAAGGAACTTGAGCTTTACTGGGTCAAGCTAATGACATTAAAAGAGCGCTTGCTGGGAGGCAACCCAGTGAATTTAAAAACTTTTGATTTGGTTTTGTAATTTTTAATTTGTGAACATTAGTTTTGTAAATATTTTTGTTGGATCCAGCATCTACTGAAGGATGTTAGGTTTGTAACACCTACTGATGGGTGTTGGTGAGAAAATTTTGCACCTACTGATGGGTGCTGGTAAGTTGGAAACACCTACTGATGGGTGTTGGTGGAATTTGGGTCAGGCTCGTGACGTTAAACAAGCGCTACCTGGGAGGCAACCCAGTTGATTGATTGTTTTTGTTTGTTTATTTTAGTTAGGGTTTGCATAAGCATTTTTAACATTGAATTGCAGGGAACCTATGAGGGACATGTAGGGAAGGCACGTAGGTCAAGAAAAGAAGGAGAGGAGCACATCAAGAAACTACCGCTGAGCGGCACTCAAGAGGTGGCGTTGGAACCGCTGAGGGGCAAATGGCCGCTGAGGGGAAGAAAGAAGACGCGTAACCACCGCTGAGCGGTAAATGGCGCTGAGCGGCACTTTTCGGGCTTGGGCTTTTGTAATCTTTTGTAACTCTAGATTAGTATATAAGGGCTTGCACGTCCTTTAGTTAGACATCTTTGGCAGAAACGAGGCAAACACTCTCTCTTTCACCCCTTTGAAGGAGGATCTTGGATGCTCAGGCTACCTCTTCACCTTTATTGGGTTTATTCTTTCATACTTTCATTGTTATTCATCTAGGTTCACCATGAATATGGTGAACTAAACCTTGTATGTTTGTTGGGGAATCAATGTAATCTCTTGAAGCTCTCATATATGGATTTGTTGAATACATCTTTGAATTAAGACATATGCTTTCTTTTCATCATTAGTTAGGGTTTTTCCTCTTTGCTCAATGCTTGCATTGTTTAACTCATTCTAATGCATGATTATTGGTTTTGTTGATACGGACACGTACGGGGAAATCTAGATCCGGGGAATTTCTCCCAATATTTTACTGACAATATTATATTGGTTGCCTTAAGCTCCTGCGGTAATGAACTAATCATTAGGAATGCTAGGAATTGTATGAACTATTTGATTAGGGAGAAGCCATCTAGAATGGTACATTAGTGAGTGGCATTAACAATGATGATTTGAATGTTGAATTCCTAAAATATATGAGAGTGGATGAGATGAAATTGACCCCCAACAACATATTCATTCATATATTCCATTGAAAGTGTTTATCTTTTATCTTTGCCATTGATCAATTCATGCATACATGTTTATTTTCTGTCTTGCATTTTAAACCCAAATATTTCGTTCGTAAGTCTTAGTTAATCAAGAAATCACATAACTAAACTAGGCCGTGAGTCCTTTGGGAAGAACGATACTTGGTCTTACCAAGTTTTATTACTTGAACGATTCGGTCATACTTGCCGATTGTGAAACAAGTTTGTGACATCATATTTTGGTGCTTACTGATAACAGTTGAAAAACTGTTATTTTCATGCTTAAAAGTGATACTAAAAGCAATCTTTAGACTTAGAAACTAGCTTGAAATCATGCATTTTGTTTATATTTTCAGAAATAAGAGAGCTGGACAGGTTTATGCTTGATTTGAGTGTTTTTGTGCAGGTTTTGAGGTGAATTTGGTGAAAGAAGTGAAGAATAAGAGAGAGGACATTAGAAAAGACAAGAAAGAGTGCAAAAAGGAGAAGTCGAAGGCACCGCTCAGCGGCAAACTACCGCTGAGCGGCACTCAAGAGGTGGCGTTGGAACCGCTGAGGGGCAAATGGCCGCTGAGGGGAAGAAAGAAGACGCGTAACTACCGCTGAGCGGTAAATGGCGCTGAGCGGCACTTTTTGGGCTTGGACTTTTATAATCTTTTGTAACTCTAGATTAGTATTTAAGGGCTTGCACGTCCTTTAGTTAGTATCTTTGGCAGAAACGAGGCAAACACTCTCTCTTTCACCCCTTTGAAGGAGGATCTTGGATGCTCAGGCTACCTCTTCACCTTTATTGGGTTTATTCTTTCATACTTTCATTGTTATTCATCTAGGTTCACCATGAATATGGTGAACTAAACCTTGTATGTTTGTTGGGGAATCAATGTAATCTCTTGAAGCTCTCATATATGGATTTGTTGAATACATCTTTGAATTAAGACATATGCTTTCTTTTCATCATTAGTTAGGGTTTTTCCTCTTTGCTCAATGCTTGCATTGTTTAACTCATTCTAATGCATGATTATTGGTTTTGTTGATACGGACACGTACGGGGAAATCTAGATCCGGGGAATTTCTCCCAATATTTTACTGACAACATTATATTGGTTGCCTTTAAGCTCCTGCACTCATGAACTAATCATTAGGAATGCTAGGAATTGTATGAACTATTTGATTAGGGAGAAGCCATCTAGAATGGTACATTAGAGAGTGGCATTAACAATGATGATTTGAATGTTGAATTCCTAAAATATATGAGAGTGGATGAGATGAAATTGACCCCCAACAACATATTCATTCATATATTCCATTGAAAGTGTTTATCTTTTGTCTTTGCCATTGATCAAAATTCATGCATACATGTTTATTTTCTGTCTTGCATTTTAAACTCAAATATTTCGTTTGTAAGTCTTAGTTAATCAAGAAACCACATAACTAAACTAGGCCGTGAGTCCTTTGGGAAGAACGATACTTGGTCTTACCAAGTTTTATTACTTGAACGATTCGGTCATACTTGCCGATTGTGAAACAAGTTTGTGACATCATATTTTGGTGCTTACAAATTTGTCCATCAAGTTTTTGGCGCCGTTGCCGGGGATTCGTGGTTTAACTGGTTAATTTGTGTGATTATTGATTATCTTTGACTTATTTTTTTTATTTTATTTTAAATTTCGAATTTTTATTTTATTTTATTTTTCTGTTTATATTTTTCAGTTTGTATTTTATTTGATTTTATTTTATTTTTCTGTTTTCTGTTTTTCTGTTTTCTGTTTTTTTTATTTTTAGGTTAGATTTTATTAGATTTGATTTTTATCTTTTAGGTTAGATTTTATTTTTATCTTTTTAGATTAGATTTTATTTTGTTTTCGAATTTTTATTTTTTATTTTATTTTTCTGTTTTCTGTTTTTCTGTTTTCTGTTTTTTTATTTTTAGGTTAGATTTTATTAGATTTTATTTTTATCTTTTAGGTTAGATTTTATTTTTATCTTTTTAGATTAGATTTTATTTTATTTTTATTCTATCTTTTAGGTTAGGTTAGATTTTATTTTATTTTATCTTTTAGATTAGATTTTATTTTTTTTTTAGATTAGGTTTTATTATATTTTATTTGATTCTATCTTCTAAATCTTTTATCTTCTTATATCTTTTCAATCTTTATTTTCTTCTATATCTTTTTGTGCTAACAAATCTTTTCTAGGGTTTTGTTTTCTTGTGCATGCAGAAGGCAATTCGAACTAGAAGTAAGAAAACAACAGAACCACTACTTGAAGGACTAGACGAGAGTAGAAGGAGGAGAAGAATCAGAACGTCCAGAGAACTTTTCCCTTCTCCTGAAACTCTCCTACAATCATCACCACAAGGTTCTGTTCACAGCACAGGGAGTATGGAGAACAATAATAATGCTAGAAGAACTCTTGCAGATTACACTAATCTTGCTGGACCTCAGCACTTCAATAGCATAGCTCGACCTAGAGTCAATGCAGCCAACATGGAGGTCAAACCAGCATTAATTCAACTGGTAAAGAGTAATCAATTTACTGGGTTATCACATGAAAGCCCATATGAGCACCTTACAACATTTAATGAGATCTGCAACACGGTCAAGATCAATGGGGTGCCAGACGAAGCTATCAAACTTAGCTTGTTTCCTTTCTCATTGGGAGGCAATGCTAAGCTTTGGTTGAACTCTTTTCCAGAAGAAAGTTTCACAGAATGGGAAGCAGTGGTTGCAGAGTTTTTGAATAAATACTTCCCACAATCTAAAGTGACTAAGGGAAAGCAAGAGATATCTTCATTCAAGCAGGGCATGGAAGAATCACTTGGACATGCATGGGATAGGTATAAAAGCTTGTTACGTAAAACTCCCACGCATGGCTTTGAAGATCAAGAAGTAGTCCTAACTTTCCTTGGAGGGCTTGGTTCACAAACCAAGATGATGCTAGATGCCTCAGCTGGAGGCAATATCAAATGGAAGACTCCAGAGGAAGCAACTGAAATCATTGAAAATATGGCTACAAGTGATAATGAGCTTCACAATGAAAGAGGCGCCCCTATGCAACAGAAAGGGGTTCTTCAATTACAAACCCATGATGCTCTGCTAGCACAGAATAAGATTCTAACTCAACAGCTGGAAACTCTGACCAAAACTCTTGCTTCACTACCTAAAGAGTTAAAATCTGCTGCACAGGTACAAACCCAGTTGTGCGAACTGTGTGGAGGTGATCACATCAATGGCCAGTGTGCTTTTCCAGTAGAGGCCTTGGAGGATGTTAACTTCATGGCTAATCAGTTTCCATACCGTCAAGGGAATTATAATCAGGGTTGGAAACCACATCCAAGCATTGGCCAAGGACAAGCTGGGCAGGCTAATCAGTTTAATAAGCAGCAGCAACCAACTTTGTGGCAACAATTATCTATGCTTAATGACAGATCAACAAAGTTGGAAGAAACTCTTCAGCAATTCATCCAGAAAACTGAATCTTCTCAAAAGAGCACTGAAGCTGCTATAAAGAATCTGGAGATTCAGATGGGTCAGATCACCAAGCAATTGGAAGAAAGACCCAACAGAAACTTTGGGGCTAATACTGAGGTTAACCCCAGAGAAGAGTGCAAAGTGGTCAAGAGTGTAAATGAAGAGATCATTGAGTTGGAAGAAGATGAAACAGAAGAGAGAAGAGAAGAAGAAAGAAAGGACACTTTTCCTTTTCTAACAAATCAGGAGAAACAAATGGATTTCACAGAATTATTTAATATGTTGGATAATGAAGCACCTTGGGAGCAGATTCTACAGAAAATCACAGTTTACACAAAATCTGATGAGAACATCTCTACAAAGAAAAGACGTAGAGATGAGGAAGCAAAGAAGTGTATAGCTGTTAAAAAAGAGCCATTCCCTCCTAAAGCATCTGATCCAGGCAGCTTTTCTATCCCTTGTTCTATAGGGAAGAAAAAGGTAAAGAAAGCTCTCCTTGATTTAGGTTCAAGTGTTAACTTGATGCCGTATTCTTTACTGGAGCAAATTGGCAAGGTTAAAATGAAACCTGCAAAGGTTAGAATAGTAATGGCCGATGGATCTTCAAAGGAGTCAAGTGGAATTGTAGAGGACATTATAGTTTGTGTTGGCAAACTTCAGTTCTTGGCAGACTTTGTGGTGATGAAGATGGAGACCGAGAAGATACCTATCATACTTGGAAGACCGTTTATGAAAACGGCCAGGGCTATTATAGATGTAAGTGAAGGTATAGTGGTGCTCCAGGATAGAGAGGAGAGAGTGGTGGTAGATGTCTTCAAAGATGAAACACAAGCAAAGGAGGAAGAAGCCAGTTATAAAGCTGCATTTCGAGATGCACCCATAACTAGAGGTAAAAATAAAAATCTTAAGGTTTCTGATAACCATTGTTTGTATTTTCAGGCACCCAAGGTAGAAGAGATTGGAAAAGGAGAAGAAGTTCCTAGAGACTGGATAAAATTAAGACTCCAACTTGGCACACCTGTAAGAATCAAGAACAAGTTGTGGGTTATTAAAGGCTTTAAAGAGAAGGAGATGATAGAGATAGAGTCTCCATATTCTAGAGAGTCCAAAACAGTCCAAAGGAAGCAGTTGAAAGGTTGGTGGAAGGACTACATCAATTATAAAGAAGATGGAATGTGAGCTTTAACAGGGTCAAGCTAGTGACGTTAAAGAAGCGCTTGCTGGGAGGCAACCCAGTGGATTTACAAACTTTTGATTTGGTTTTGTAATTTATAATTTGTGAACATTATTCTGGACATTATTTTGTTGGATCTAGCATCTACTGAAGGATGCTAGGTGATTAAGTATCTACTGAAGGATACTAAGTTTGTAACACCTACTGATGGGTGTTGGTGAGAAGATTTTGCACCTACTGATGGGTGCTGGTAAGTTTGAAACACCTACTGATGGGTGTTGGTGGATTTTGGGTCAGGCTCGTGACGTTAAACAAGCGCTACCTGGGAGGCAACCCAGTTGATTGATTGTTTTCTGTTTGTCTATTTTAGTTAGGGTTTGCATAAGCATTTTTAACATTGAATTGCAGGGAACCTATGAGGGGTATGCTAGGAAGGCACGTAGGTCAAGAAAAGAAGGAGAAGGGCACATCACGAAAGTGCCGCTGAGCGGCATTCACCGCTGAGCGGTACTAACGCAGATGGGCTTAAGTTCCCCTTAGCGGAACCCGAGCCCATTGGGGTATTTTTAAACCTTAAGCTGCGCGTTTTTACACTCTTTCAAGTTCTTCTCTGCATAAACACTTCCACACCTCTTTCCCTAGGTTTTCCACATCTTTCTACTCTTCCCTCTTTAGAAGATCTCCCTTTCACTCACTTTCTCACTAGTTTTGCATCTAAGTTTGGGGTTGGGAGAGAGCATCATTGAAGGGGATGATTTTTTCATTGTGGTTTACTAATCCTTAACAATGTATCTATTGGTTTTGTGAATTATGTTTGATGCAGGGATGGCCTCCTCATCGGGCAAAAAGAATCAAGACTATAAGATCCAAGAAGAAGGAAGATACACAGAGCTCGGACTGATGAGGAGCTGAGATAGCATTTACTGATGAATGCTATCATATGATTATGCTTTTATGGTTTAAGTTTTCTGAACTTATTTGTTTTTGTTTTTAGATTAGGGTTTGATGTACTCTATTGAACACCTGGTTTGTTATGATGGTTTGCTATTAACTGTGATTGTGTGATAAGTAATGCTTGATGATGCTTATTGATTGATTGATGTTGAGATGATGTGCACATTAAAATGCTTATATAGGTGATTCACAAGCTTTGTGAACAAATGTGTAATATCATGATTGTGATTGTGAAATTAAGCAGGATGTGCATGTCAAATGTGAATGAGCTTATATGTGAGGTTTTGAGCTCCAGAGTTGTTATTGTTGAATGCTATTACTTTGAAAGCATGAATGACTTTGCCCAGGTTTTCTATGATTGAATCAATTGCTTGTTTTGCATCATATGATCAAAGGCCGTGTTGTTGAAACCCTTTTTATTGGCCAAATTCATAAAGTTAGCCTTCTAAAAGAGAACACGTTGTGTTCTATCCTTTGAACCCTTAGCCTTAAATATACACTGAACACCCTTGATTGAAAATCTTTACCTTGAGTTAAGTAGAAGATCTTGTGTGGTATTGTTAAATGTTCAAGTTTGGGGTTATTGGGGAAACATGAAAAAGGAAAAAGCATTGAGCTAACAGCTAAAAAGTAAAAATATGCAAAGAAAAGAAAAGAAAAAGAAGCAAAGCTCAATGCAAATGCAAAAGCAAAGGCAAAAGAAAGTTGGGAATGAATAAGAAGATTGTGTTGTTATGATTCTCTTAACTCAAGGATTTTGTGATCCAGAAAAACCAATTTTCTTGTTAGCCCAACCACATTATAAGCCATTGAAAAGTCCTTGTGATGATGCATGCTTGTGAATGTATTTGATTGTGGTTAAATGAAAGGCAAAGTTGATTCATGTGACATTGTGATAGTGGAGTGAATGAGTGAAACACTTTACCTCTTATACACTTGTGTGTTGAGTGAAACACTTTACCTAGTGAGGAAAGATTCCATAAGCACATGAACATCCATGCTTAATTGATTGATCATTCATGAAAAATAGCATTTGTTGGAACTTAAATGACTTTGTGAACACTAAAGCATGTGCACATCTTGAATTAACTCTTGGTCATAAGTTTGAGTGAAGTTATTACTTATCTTGAAAAGAGGATTTTGAATGAGTGAACCATCATATGAATTGGTTGGAGATGGAGTTACATTTTATTTGCTTGAGGACAAGCAAAGTTCTAAGTTTGGGGTTGTGATAACAGTTGAAAAACTGTTATTTTCATGCTTAAAAGTGATACTAAAAGCAATCTTTAGACTTAGAAACTAGCTTGAAATCATGCATTTTGTTTATATTTTCAGAAATAAGAGAGCTGGACAGGTTTATGCTTGATTTGAGTGTTTTTGTGCAGGTTTTGAGGTGAATTTGGTGAAAGAAGTGAAGAATAAGAGAGAGGACATTAGAAAAGACAAGAAAGAGTGCAAAAAGGAGAAGTCGAAGGCACCGCTCAGCGGCAAACTACCGCTGAGCGGCACTCAAGAGGTGGCGTTGGAACCGCTGAGGGGCAAATGGCCGCTGAGGGGAAGAAAGAAGACGCGTAACTACCGCTGAGCGGTAAATGGCGCTAAGCGGCACTTTTTGGGCTTGGACTTTTATAATCTTTTGTAACTCTAGATTAGTATTTAAGGGCTTGCACGTCCTTTAGTTAGTATCTTTGGCAGAAACGAGGCAAACACTCTCTCTTTCACCCCTTTGAAGGAGGATCTTGGATGCTCAGGCTACCTCTTCACCTTTATTGGGTTTATTCTTTCATACTTTCATTGTTATTCATCTAGGTTCACCATGAATATGGTGAACTAAACCTTGTATGTTTGTTGGGGAATCAATGTAATCTCTTGAAGCTCTCATATATGGATTTGTTGAATACATCTTTGAATTAAGACATATGCTTTCTTTTCATCATTAGTTAGGGTTTTTCCTCTTTGCTCAATGCTTGCATTGTTTAACTCATTCTAATGCATGATTATTGGTTTTGTTGATACGGACACGTACGGGGAAATCTAGATCCGGGGAATTTCTCCCAATATTTTACTGACAACATTATATTGGTTGCCTTTAAGCTCCTGCACTCATGAACTAATCATTAGGAATGCTAGGAATTGTATGAACTATTTGATTAGGGAGAAGCCATCTAGAATGGTACATTAGAGAGTGGCATTAACAATGATGATTTGAATGTTGAATTCCTAAAATATATGAGAGTGGATGAGATGAAATTGACCCCCAACAACATATTCATTCATATATTCCATTGAAAGTGTTTATCTTTTGTCTTTGCCATTGATCAAAATTCATGCATACATGTTTATTTTCTGTCTTGCATTTTAAACTCAAATATTTCGTTTGTAAGTCTTAGTTAATCAAGAAACCACATAACTAAACTAGGCCGTGAGTCCTTTGGGAAGAACGATACTTGGTCTTACCAAGTTTTATTACTTGAACGATTCGGTCATACTTGCCGATTGTGAAACAAGTTTGTGACATCATATTTTGGTGCTTACAAATTTGTCCATCACTTACAAATTTGTCCATCACACTTCCTCCACTTCCTTCATTTCCTCCACTTCATCCACTTCGTCCTCTTCGTCCACTTCGTCCACTTCGTCAACTTCGTCCGCTTCGTCAATTTCGTCAACCTCGTCCACTTTGTCCACTTCATCCACTTTGTCCACTTCGTCAACTTCGTCCACCTCTTGCAATTCTTCTACTTCAAGTTCTTTTTCCTCTTGTTCTTCTTCTTATTCTTCTTCTTTCACTTCGTCCATTTCCTAAACTCCCTCCACTTCCTCCACTTCCTCTACTTCCTCCATTTCGTCCACTTCATCCACTTCGTGAACTTACTCCACTTCCTCCATTTCCTCCACTATCTCCACTTCCTCCACTTCCTCCAGTTCACCCATTTCGACCACTTCGTCCACCTTGTCAACCTCGTCAACCTCGTCCACTTCCTCCACTTCGTCAACTTCTTCAACCTCCTCAACTTTGTCCACTTCCTCCACTTCCTCCACTTCTTCTACTTCAACTTCTGCTTCTTCTTCTTTTTCTTCTTCTTCTTCTTCCACTTCGTCCCCTTCGTCCACTTCGTCCCCTTTGTCCAATTCGTCCAATTCGTCTACTTCAACAACTTCCTCAACTTCCTCCACTCGCTAGACTCAGTCCACTTTCTCCACTTCCTCAACTTCCTCCACTTCTTCCACTTCTTCTACTTCGTCCACTTCGTCAACATCATCCACTTCGTCCACTTCGTCTACTTCGTCCACTTCGTCGACTTCTTCTACTTCAACTTCTTCTTCCTCTTCTTCTTCTTCCACTTCATCCACTTCGTCCAATTCCTCCAATTCGTCCAATTCAACGACTTCGTCTACTTCGTCCACTTCGTCGACTTCTTCTACTTCAACTTCTTCTTCCTCTTCTTCTTCTTCCACTTCATCCACTTCGTCCAATTCCTCCAATTCGTCCAATTCAACGACTTCGTCAACTTCGTCAACTTCATCCACTTACTCTACTTCCTCTACTTCCTCCACTTCCTCCACTTCCTCCACTTTCTCCACTTCGTCCTCTTCGTCCACTTGGTCCACGTCGTCCACTTCATCCACTTCGTCCACTTCCTCCACTTCGTCCACTTCCTCCACTTCCTCCACTCCCTCCACTTCGTGTACTTCGTCCACTTCTTCCACCATTTCCGTCACTGCCTCAAGTTCCTTCACTTCGTCCAGTTCGTCCAGTTCGTCCACTTCATCCACTTCGTCCACTTCGTCAACCTCTTCCACTTCATCCACTTCGTCCACTTCGTCCACTTTCTCCCCTTCGTCCACTTCCTCCACTCCCTCCACTTCCTCCACTTCCTCCACTTCGTCCAATTCGTCAAATTCGTCCACTTCGTCCACTTCGTACAATTCGTCCACTTGGTCAACTTCGTCAACCTCTTCCACTTCGTCAACTTCATCAACTTCGTAAACTTCGTCCACTTCCTCCCCTTTGCCCAGTTCGTCCACTTCGTCCACTTCGTCGACTTCGTCCACTTCATCCACTTCGTCCACTTCGTCAACCTCTTCCACTTCGTCCACTCCCTCCACTTCGTCAACTTCGTCAACCTCGTCAACAGCGTCCACTTTGTCCACTTCCTCCACTTCTTCTACTTCAACTTCTTCTTCTTCTTCTTCTTCTTCTTCCACTTCGTCCCCTTCGTCCACTTCGTCCAATTTGTTCAATTCGTCCAATTCGTCTACTTCGACAACTTCGCTTACTTCCTCCACTCGGTCCACTATCTCCACTTGGTCTACTTTGTCCACTTCCTCCACTTCCTAAACTTCGTCAGCTTCGTCCACTTCTTCTTCGTCTTCTTCTTCTTTTTCTTCTTCTTCTTCCACTTCCTCCACTTCGTCCAATTCGTCCAATTCATCGACTTCGTCCACTTCTTCTTCGTCTTCTTCTTCTTTTTCTTCTTCTTCTTCCACTTCCTCCACTTCGTCCAATTCGTCCAATTCATCGACTTCGTCCACTTCGTCCACTTTCTCCCCTTCGTCCATTTCCTCCACTCCCTCCACTTCCTCAACTTCATCCACTTCCTCCACTTCCTCCACCTCGTCCACGTCGTCCAATTCGTCCAATTCGTCCACTTGGTCAACTTCGTCCACTTCCTCCACTTTGTCCATTTCCTTCACTTCGTCAACTTGTTCAACTTCGTCAACTTCTTCAACTTCCTCAACTTTGGCCACTTCGTCCAATTCGTCTACTTCGACAAATTCGTCTACTTCGACAAATTCCTCTACTTCCTCCACTTTCTCCACTTCCTCCACTCGCTCCACTTTCTCCAATGGCTCCACTTCCTCCACTTTTTCCACTTCCTCTACGTCCTCCACTTCCTCCACTTCGTCAACATCGTCCACGTCGTCCACTTTGTCAACTTCATCCACTTCGTCCACTTCGTCCACTTCTTCTACTTCAACTTCTTCTTCTTCTTCTTCTTCCATGTCATCCACTTCGTCCACTTCGTCCAATTCGTCCAATTTGTCCAATTTGTCCAATTCATCGACTTCGTCCACTCTGTCAACTTCGTCCACTCTGTCTACTTCGTCCACGTCCTCCACTCCGTCCACTTCGTCCAATTCCTCCACTTCCTCCGCTTTGTCCACTTTCTCCACCTGGTCCAATTCGTCCACGTCGTCCACTTCGTCCACTTCGTCAACCTCGTTCACTTCGTCCAATTCATCGACTTCATCCACTCTGTCAACTTCGTCCACTCTGTCTACTTCGTCCACGTCCTCCACTCCGTCCACTTCGACCAATTCCTCCACTTCGTCCAATTCCTCCACTTCCTCCGCTTTGTCAACTTTCTCCACCTGGTCCACTTCATCCACGTCGTCCACTTCGTCCACTTCGTCAACCTCGTTCATTTCGTCCAATTCATCGACTTCGTCCACTCTGTCCACTTCGTCTACTTCGACAACTCTGTCCACTTCGGCAACTCTGTCCACTTCGTCCACTTCCACCACTTCTTCTACTACAACTTCTTCTTCTTCCACTTCGTCCCCTTTGTCCACTTCGTCCAATTTGTCCAATTCGTCTACATCGACAACTTCATCCACTTCCTCCACTCGCTCCACTCAATCCACTTTCTCCACTTCCTCAACTTCCTCCACTTCGTCAACATCATCCACTTCCTCCACTTCGTCAACTTCGTCCACCTCGTCCACTTCGTCGACTTCTTCTACTTCAACTTCTTCTTCCTCTTCTTCTTCATCCACTTCATCCACTTCGTCCAATTCCTCCAATTCGTCCAATTCAACGACTTCGTCTACTTCGTCAACTACATCCACTTCCTCCACTTACTCTACCTCCTCCACTTCCTCCACTTCCTCCACTTTCTCCACTTCGCCCTCTTCGTCCACTTCGTCCTCTTCGTCCACTTCGTCCACTTCGTCAACTTCGTCCACTTCGTCAACTTTCTCAACTTCATCAATTTCGTCCATTTCCTCCACTTCGTCCAATTCGTCCACTTCTTCCACAACTTCCTTCACTTCGTCAACTTCTTCCACTTCGTCGACTTCGTCCACTTCGTCGAGTTCATCCACTTCATCCACTTCATCAACCTCTTCCACTTCGTCCACTTCCTCCACTTCGTCAACTTCTTCAACCTCGTCAACATTGTCCACTTTGTCCACTTCCTCCACGTCTTCTACTTCAACTTCTTCTTCTTCTTCTTCTTCTTCTTCTTCCACTTCGTCCAATTCGTTCAATTCGTCCAATTTGTCTACTTCGACAACTTCGTTCACTTCCCCCACTCGGTCCACTTTCTCCACTTCGTCCACTTTCTCCACTTCCTAAACTTCGTCCACTTCGTCACCTTCTTCCACTTCTTCTTCGTCTTCTTCTTCTTTTTCTTCTTCTTATTCCACTTCCTCCACTTCGTCCAATTCATCCACTTCGTCCACTTTCTTCCCTTCGTCCACTTCCTCCACTTCCTGCACTCCCTCCACTTCCTCCACTTCTTGCACTCCCTCCACTTCCTCCACTTCGTCCACTTTGTCCACTTCGTCCACTTCGTCCAATTCGTCCACTTCGTCCAATTCGTCCATTTGGTCAACTTCGTCATACTCGTCCACTTCGTCAACTTCATCAACTTCATCAACTTCGTCAACTTCGTCCACTTCGTTCAATTCGTCCACTTTGTCTACTTCGTCCACGTCTTCCACCAATTCCTCCACTTGCTCCACTTCCTCCATTTCCTCTACTTCGTCCACTTCCGCCAATTCGTCAACTTCCTCCAGTTCGTCGACTTCGCCAACATCGTCCACTTCGTCTACTTCGTCCACTTCTTTTACTTCAACTTCTTCTTCTTCTTCTTCCACTTCACCCTCTTCGTCCAATTCGTCGAATTCATCGACTTCATCAACTTTGTCCATTTCCTCCACTTCGTTTACTCCGTCCACTTCGTGCGCTTCCTCCACTTCTTCCACTTCCTTCACTTCTTCCACTTCCTCCACTTCGTCCACCTCGTCCACTTCGTCAACTTCGTCCACTTCGTCCACTTCCTCTACTTCCTCCACTTCCTCCACTTCCTCCACTTTGTCAACTTCGTCCACTTCGTCAACCTCGTCCACTTCGTCCACTTCTTGCACTTCGTCCGCTTCATCCAATTCCTCCACTTCCTCCGCTTTGTCCACTTTCTCCACCTGGTCCATTTCGTCCACGTCGTCCACTTCGTCAACCTGGTCAACTTC
This sequence comes from Vigna umbellata, assembly GCF_029865625.1. Classification (NCBI taxonomy): domain Eukaryota; kingdom Viridiplantae; phylum Streptophyta; class Magnoliopsida; order Fabales; family Fabaceae; genus Vigna; species Vigna umbellata. The sequence goes on along the minus strand of NC_142170.1, from coordinate 16,463,984 downwards.
GTCCAATTTGTCCAACTTGTCCAATTCATCGTCTTCGTCCATTATGTCCACTTCGTCCACTTCGATAACTTTGTCCACTTCGTCAACTCTGTCCACTTCGTCCACTTCCTCCACTCCCTCCACTTCGTCCACTTCCTCGGCTTGCTCAACTTTCTCCACCTGGTCCACTTCGTCCACGTCGTCCACTTCTTCCACTTCGTCAACTTCGTCAACTTCGTCCACTTCGTCAAATTCGTCCACTTCCTCCACTTCGTCCACTTCGGCAACTCTGTCCACTTCCACCACTTCTTCTACTACAACTTCTTCTTCTTCCACTTCGTCCCCTTTGTCCACTTCGTCCAATTTGTCCAATTCGTCTACATCGACAACTTCATCCACTTCCTCCACTCGCTCCACTCAATCCACTTTCTCCACTTCCTCAACTTCCTCCACTTCGTCCACTTCCTCCACTTCGTCAACATCATCCACTTCCTCCACTTCGTCAACTTCGTCCACCTCGTCCACTTCGTCGACTTCTTCTACTTCAACTTCTTCTTCCTCTTCTTCTTCATCCACTTCATCCACTTCGTCCAATTCCTCCAATTCGTCCAATTCAACGACTTCGTCTACTTCGTCAACTTCATCCACTTCCTCCACTTACTCTACCTCCTCCACTTCCTCCACTTCCTCCACTTTCTCCACTTCGCCCTCTTCGTCCACTTCGTCCTCTTCGTCCACTTCGTCCACTTCGTCAACTTCGTCCACTTCGTCAACTTTCTCAACTTCATCAATTTCGTCCACTTCCTCCACTTCGTCCAATTCGTCCACTTCTTCCACAACTTCCTCCACTTCGTCAACTTCTTCCACTTCGTCGACTTCGTCCACTTCGTCCACTTCGTCGACTTCATCCACTTCATCCACTTCATCAACCTCTTCCACTTCGTCCACTTCCTCCACTTCGTCAACTTCTTCAACCTCGTCAACATTGTCCACTTTGTCCACTTCCTCCACGTCTTCCACTTCAACTTCTTCTTCTTCTTCTTCTTCTTCTTCCACTTCGTCCAATTCGTTCAATTCGTCCAATTTGTCTACTTCGACAACTTCGTTCACTTCCCCCACTCGGTCCACTTTCTCCACTTCGTCCACTTTCTCCACTTCCTAAACTTCGTCCACTTCGTCACCTTCTTCCACTTCTTCTTCGTCTTCTTCTTCTTTTTCTTCATCTTATTCCACTTCCTGCACTTCGTCCAATTCGTCCAATTCATCCACTTCGTCCACTTTCTTCCCTTCGTCCACTTCCTCCACTTCCTGCACTCCCTCCACTTCCTCCACTTCTTGCACTCCCTCCACTTCCTCCACTTCGTCCACTTTGTCCACTTCGTCCACTTCGTCCAATTCGTCCACTTCGTCCAATTCGTCCATTTGGTCAACTTCGTCATACTCGTCCACTTCGTCAACTTCATCAACTTCATCAACTTCGTCAACTTCGTCCACTTCGTTCAATTCGTCCACTTTGTCTACTTCGTCCACGTCTTCCACCAATTCCTCCACTTGCTCCACTTCCTCCATTTCCTCTACTTCGTCCACTTCCGCCAATTCGTCAACTTCCTCCAGTTCGTCGACTTCGCCAACATCGTCCACTTCGTCTACTTCGTCCACTTCTTTTACTTCAACTTCTTCTTCTTCTTCTTCCACTTCACCCTCTTCGTCCAATTCGTCGAATTCATCGACTTCATCAACTTTGTCCATTTCCTCCACTTCGTTTACTCCGTCCACTTCGTGCGCTTCCTCCACTTCTTCCACTTCCTTCACTTCTTCCACTTCCTCCACTTCGTCCACCTCGTCCACTTCGTCAACTTCGTCCACTTCGTCCACTTCCTCTACTTCCTCCACTTCCTCCACTTCCTCCACTTTGTCAACTTCGTCCACTTCGTCAACCTCGTCCACTTCGTCCACTTCTTGCACTTCGTCCGCTTCATCCAATTCCTCCACTTCCTCCGCTTTGTCCACTTTCTCCACCTGGTCCATTTCGTCCACGTCGTCCACTTCGTCAACCTGGTCAACTTCGTCCAATTTGTCCAACTTGTCCAATTCATCGTCTTCGTCCATTATGTCCACTTCGTCCACTTCGATAACTTTGTCCACTTCGTCAACTCTGTCCACTTCGTCCACTTCCTCCACTCCCTCCACTTCGTCCACTTCCTCGGCTTGCTCAACTTTCTCCACCTGGTCCACTTCGTCCACGTCGTCCACTTCTTCCACTTCGTCAACTTCGTCAACTTCGTCCACTTCGTCAAATTCGTCCACTTCCTCCACTTCGTCCACTTCGGCAACTCTGTCCACTTCGTCCACTTCCACCACTTCTTCTACTACAACTTCTTCTTCTTCCACTTCGTCCCCTTTGTCCACTTCGTCCAATTTGTCCAATTCGTCTACATCGACAACTTCATCCACTTCCTCCACTCGCTCCACTCGATCCACTTTCTCCACTTCCTCAACTTCCTCCACTTCGTCCACTTCCTCCACTTCGTCAACATCATCCACTTCCTCCACTTCGTCAACTTCGTCCACCTCGTCCACTTCGTCGACTTCTTCTACTTCAACTTCTTCTTCCTCTTCTTCTTCATCCACTTCATCCACTTCGTCCAATTCCTCCAATTCGTCCAATTCAACGACTTCGTCTACTTCGTCAACTTCATCCACTTCCTCCACTTACTCTACCTCCTCCACTTCCTCCACTTCCTCCACTTTCTCCACTTCGCCCTCTTCGTCCACTTCGTCCTCTTCGTCCACTTCGTCCACTTCGTCAACTTCGTCCACTTCGTCAACTTTCTCAACTTCATCAATTTCGTCCACTTCCTCCACTTCGTCCAATTCGTCCACTTCTTCCACAACTTCCTCCACTTCGTCAACTTCTTCCACTTCGTCGACTTCGTCCACTTCGTCGACTTCCTCCACTTCATCCACTTCATCAACCTCTTCCACTTCGTCCACTTCCTCCACTTCGTCAACTTCTTCAACCTCGTCAACATTGTCCACTTTGTCCACTTCCTCCACGTCTTCCACTTCAACTTCTTCTTCTTCTTCTTCTTCTTCTTCTTCCACTTCGTCCAATTCGTTCAATTCGTCCAATTTGTCTACTTCGACAACTTCGTTCACTTCCCCCACTCGGTCCACTTTCTCCACTTCGTCCACTTTCTCCACTTCCTAAACTTCGTCCACTTCGTCACCTTCTTCCACTTCTTCTTCGTCTTCTTCTTCTTTTTCTTCTTCTTATTCCACTTCCTCCACTTCGTCCAATTCGTCCAATTCATCCACTTCGTCCACTTTCTTCCCTTCGTCCACTTCCTCCACTTCCTGCACTCCCTCCACTTCCTCCACTTCTTGCACTCCCTCCACTTCCTCCACTTCGTCCACTTTGTCCACTTCGTCCACTTCGTCCAATTCGTCCACTTCGTCCAATTCGTCCATTTGGTCAACTTCGTCATACTCGTCCACTTCGTCAACTTCATCAACTTCATCAACTTCGTCAACTTCGTCCACTTCGTTCAATTCGTCCACTTTGTCTACTTCGTCCACGTCTTCCACCAATTCCTCCACTTGCTCCACTTCCTCCATTTCCTCTACTTCGTCCACTTCCGCCAATTCGTCAACTTCCTCCAGTTCGTCGACTTCGCCAACATCGTCCACTTCGTCTACTTCGTCCACTTCTTTTACTTCAACTTCTTCTTCTTCTTCTTCCACTTCACCCTCTTCGTCCAATTCATCGACTTCATCAACTTTGTCCATTTCCTCCACTTCGTTTACTCCGTCCACTTCGTGCGCTTCCTCCACTTCTTCCACTTCCTTCACTTCTTCCACTTCCTCCACTTCGTCCACCTCGTCCACTTCGTCAACTTCGTCCACTTCGTCCACTTCCTCTACTTCCTCCACTTCCTCCACTTCCTCCACTTTGTCAACTTCGTCCACTTCGTCAACCTCGTCCACTTCGTCCACTTCTTGCACTTCGTCCGCTTCATCCAATTCCTCCACTTCCTCCGCTTTGTCCACTTTCTCCACCTGGTCCATTTCGTCCACGTCGTCCACTTCGTCAACCTGGTCAACTTCGTCCAATTTGTCCAATTTGTCCAATTCATCGTCTTCGTCCATTCTGTCCACTTCGTCCACTTCGATAACTTTGTCCACTTCGTCAACTCTGTCCACTTCGTCCACTTCCTCCACTCCCTCCACTTCGTCCACTTCCTCGGCTTGCTCAACTTTCTCCACCTGGTCCACTTCGTCCACGTCGTCCACTTCTTCCACTTCGTCAACTTCGTCAACTTCGTCCACTTCGTCAAATTCGTCCACTTCCTCCACTTCGTCCACTTCCTCCACTTTCTCCACTTCCTCCACTTCGTACACTTCGTCCGCTCCGTCCACTTCCTCCACTTCCTCCACTTCATCCACTTTGTCCTCTTCGTCCACTTCGTCCACTTCGTCCACTTCGTCCACTTCTTAATTGTGCTTAATTTGATCGGAAATTCAAATTTTAATTAATTTGAATTATTTGAGCTAATTATTTGCATTATTAATTGTAGGGAAATTTTTGGAAATATAATTTGGGACACTTGTAGGTAAAATGAGATGAAGAATGGGGGTGCACATAGAGATGGCGCACGTGAAAGAAGTGTTAAATCACTTGGCCTGGTCCAGCTGCTTGGAAGTGCACACGGAAGTGGTCCAACACGGTCCACACGTCCACGCAGGCGGCCCACATCCTCATTTTTCCAGCCAATTCACACGTCCACGCTTCATTTTCCCAGCAGGCTTTGAATAGGGGGTGCTGGAAGAAAGAAAGCAACACGGAAGGAAGCAGCAGCATGTGGTGGCAAAAGCAGAAGCAACGCGTCCAGCAGGCCTTCAATTGGAAGCAATTATTGAATTAACATTCAACCTTCACGCGCCCAACATCTTCAGCACGGCCCACGTGGAGAAGAGATGTGCAGATTTTATTCCCCATGTTTTTCATTTCACATCAGCTTTTTATTATTCAATTGATAAACAAAAAAGAAAAAGCACTTGGCCTGGTCCAGGAGGCAACACGCGGAAGCAACTCCAAAAAGAAAATGAAAAAGGGTGTGCGGATGGTAATTCTCCATGCGGGCTTCATGCTTCCAGCAGCTTGGGAGGCACACACGGTCCAGCGTCAACGTGCACAGCAGCAAGGGCACACGTGTGCTTAAAAAGAAAATCGTAGTTGCCACCTAAGGGGATGGTTTTTTGGAAGGGGTTTAAAAAAATATGTAGGTCGAGGATGGAGAATGGAGGGAGGGCATAAGGCTTAACGAGTTCCAGTGGCCGCCACAGTAGAAAGAGAGGGAGGACCAGCCGCCACCTTCATGGGAGTTTTTCTTTAAGCATCTGTTAATTTGTAGAAATGGGTAGCTTGCTGTTACAGGATTTTGGATGAAATTGAGAAGCACACTTTCTTTGATAACTCACTGTCATTGTATTTTTCTTGTGCACATGGTGATATTATTTTGAAAATGTTGATTTCACTGGAAGAAGTACAACTTTCATTTGCTTAAGAGAAAAAAAAAGATTTTTCATAGAACTGGAGTGTGTGCACGTGATTTCATTGGGGAAAAGGAACTCATTTTCTTTATTTTAAAAGCTACGGTCAAGCTGCGGGAGAATGGATTTTTAGCGTTATTTTGTTTGCTTTTACAAAAGGAGTTTGCGGGATTTAATGGAGAGAAAAGGAGGGTTACAGATGATGATGGGGGTAGCCAGCTGGGAGCATGAAAGCTTTCATTTTTCTTTCTTAGGATAAACACGGTGCTGGACGTGAAAGAGGGGACACACGTCGACAGCAGCCACAGTAGAGAAAAGCACGTGGAGATGGGAAGAAGGGCAAGGTGTGCACGGGAAAGTGGAGCAGGGGAGTGGTGTCACATTTCGGTTCCACCCACATGGCACTAGCTCTCGGTTTCTTTTTGTTTCAGCAGTAGGGGAATTGAATTTTTTTTTTTTTTTTGTTTAAAGGTTAGAAGCATTGATTAAAGGAAGAGGAGAAATCAATTTTGATGGAGGAGGCCACGGTGAAAGAGTTTTAGAGGACAAGGGTGGTTTAATTTGGAGCGACACATCCAGCTTTAAAATTGGTGTTTTAATTCTCAGTTTGCATTTAGTTGTTTAGCTCAATGTTACACTTTTAATTTGGTTTAAGCATTTTTCATTTTAATGTTCTCTCTTTTTCTTGGTTGTGATAATTTAGTTATGATGTTAGCTTAAGTGATCAACTGTTTTAATCCTGTGTTTACATCCGTGTTTATGTTCCTGTTTTGATTTAGTTCACTTGCATTCATAAAAAAAATCACAAACCCCCCCACTACGTGTTTGATCTGAGACTGAACCACAATTTGGTCCTTGAGAGACGACCTAGGAGTCACTTCCTAGTACTATACTGCATTCTAATATGCAAAACTTTTGTTGGGAGGTGCGACCCTCTCATCAGTCCGCTTCGTCAATTTCGTCAGCCTCGTCCACTTCGTGCACTTTGTCGACTTTGTCCACTTCATCCACTTCTTCCACTTCGTCAACTTTGTGCACTTCTTCTACTTCAAGTTCTTTTTCCTCTTCTTCCTCTTCTTATTCTTCTTCTTCCACTTCGTCGATTTCCTAAACTCCCTTCACTTCCTCCACTTCCTCTACTTCCTCCATTTCGTCCACTTCATCCACATCGTGCACTTACTCGACTTCCTCCAGTTCCTCCACTTTCTCCACTTCCTCCAGTTCGTCCAGTTCACCCATTTCGACCACTTCGTCCACCTTGTCAACCTCGTCAACCTCGTCCACTTCCTCCACTTCGTCAACTTCTTCAACCTCGTCAACTTTGTCCACTTCGTCCACTTCCTCCACTTCTTCTACTTCAACTTCTTCTTCTTCTTCTTCTTCTTCTTCTTCTTCTTCTTCTTCTTCTTCTTCTTCCACTTCGTCCCCTTCGTCCACTTCGTCCAATTCGTCCAATTCGTCTACTTCGACAACTTCATCCACTTCCTCCACTCGCTACACTCAGTCCACTTTCTCCACTTCCTCAACTTCCTCCACTTCCTCCACTTCTTCTACTTCCTCCACTTCGTCAACATCATCCACTTCGTCCACTTCATCAACTTCATCAACTTCATCTACTTCGTCGACTTCTTCTACTTCAACTTCTTCTTCCTCTTCTTCTTCTTCCACTTCATCCACTTCGTCCAATTCAACGACTTCGTCTACTTCGTCAACTTCATCCACTTACTCTACTTCCTCCACTTCCTCCACTTTCTCCACTTCGTCCTCTTCGACCACTTCGTCCACGTCGTCCACTTCATGCACTTCTTCAACTTTCTCAACTTCATCAACTTCGTCCACTTCCTCCACTTCATCCAATTCGTCCACTTCGTCTACTTCGTCCACTTCTTCCACCACTTCCTCCACTGCCTCAAGTTCCTTCACTTCGTCCACTTTTCATCCACTTCGTCCACTTCGTCAACCTCTTCCACTTCCTCCACTTCCTCCACTTCGTCAACCTCGTCAACATTGTCCACTTTGTCCACTTCCTCCACTTCTTCTACTTCAACTTCTTCTTGTTCTTCTTCTTCTTCTTCCACTTCATCCCCTTCGTCCACTTCTGATGGACGAGTGACTCCGAGAAGTGACCAAAGACGCGACGCGGACTCCTCGAAGCTTCTCCTACGAGTGAAGACGCAGCGGAATGGAGAGGGAGCTCTAAATCGAAGAATGACTCTCAGGAAATCTAAGGAAACTGAGAGTGCACACAACGAAACTCTAGACCTAGGTTTAAACGGTGGAAAATGAATTTTAAACGGTGACAAAAGGTGTTTAATCGGTGGAACATGATAAACAAGGTGAGGAGAGGTTTTTAATCGATCCAGAAGCTAGATCAAACGGTGAAAATGAAGAAATGGTGAAAAGGATGTGAATCTGTGAAGAGAATAAGGTTTGTAGTTGATGAAGAGGTGAATCTGTGAAGAGAGAAAATGGAGTAGAGGCTTACGGTAATGATGATGCGTTTCAGAGGAAGAAACCCTAGCAGATGCGCGAGTGGAAAAATGGAAAATGAAGTGGCATGTGCGTGAGATGAAAAGCCCGAGGAGAGGTGGCAGCGAAGGATGCAGCGTGGAGGAGTGAGAAAGCACCGTGGAATTTTGGAGAAAATGGAAGAATGAAGGTGTGCTTGGAAGGTGGCTAGAGGGAGTCTTTGGACTCTCTAGCCTGACTTTCAAGAGAGAATTGTTTCTATTTCAGAAAACTTAATTCTCATTAATCTCAAAAGTGACAATACAATAAAGGAGCTGGGTATTTATAGTAACCCATGCTCCTTAAGAGCTAAACTATAAAAAGTAAAAATACAAAAGGAGGACTACGTCAAGTACGATTCCATCATACCCTCCCTCTTAAAAAAAAGATTTGTCCTCAAATCTGACAATCGCCTTATGAAGAAACTCCACACAATCTTTGGGAGCATGGCCATCTTCGAGTGGCCTTATTCTTTTAGATCTAGTTTTCTTCCTCCTGGATCAAACACAAATCTGCAATACACATCAAATATATCTTCGGTTAATATCAATCCAAGAAAGAATTTTTCTTTAAAAACAAGAGAATAAGAACTTCTAATACTTTGATTAGTAATCTTTGAAATTTTTAGAAGTCCAAATTCAATTTTATCTTGAGTTAATTGTTTTCTTAAAAATAAGAATAACTCAAGATTTGAATTGTCAATTTTTGAAAATGTTTTCATGACAATTGGTTTGAAAGAGAAGTCAAAAATTGAAAAGTGATCAATTATTGGAAAAGAAGTAAAGATTTGGAAACCTTCCCTTTTAGGTTCCACCGTCTTTGAAAGAATAGGATTTGTCATCAGTAACAAATTCTCCTTTTCTTTCTTCTCTTTTTCTTGCCTTTCTCTCTTTTCTTCTTTTCTCTCTTCTTCTCTTCTTAATTCCTCTCTTCTTCTCTCTTCTCTTTTCTCTATTTGTTCTCTCTCTCTCTTCTCTTCTTCTTTCTTTTCTTTCTTTTCTTTTCTCTCAATCTCTCGTTCTCTTTTCTTATCCTTGATCTCCTTAAGTGTTGCCCCAAATTCTAATTCTCTACGAAGAAACCCATGATCATTTAAACTCTCAAGAAATAATTTTCCATTATTAATGCAATCCCTAATTAGTTCTAGGTTTCTTTTAATGCTTGAAGGCACAAACTTTCTTCTCATGCAAGCTTTTAAATCATGCCAATCACGTATGGAGGACTTTCTACCTTTCCTAACATGATATTGTCTTTCATCCCACCACTCACTTGCATGCACTTCTAACTTAGAGAGATATATACTAAGAACATAATATTCACTCTCTTCACAAAACCAAGGATTTATTTTATCAATTTCTTTTTCCCAAGCTAGGTATGTTAATGCACCTATGTCTTTACCAAATGATGGAAGATTCCTAGCTTGTTTAAACATTTCATCAACTTTATCTAACCTAGAAGACCTATATGAACTATAAGAAAACATCTTTGTTTTTAAAAGTTTTCTTAATCTAAAGGGTTCAAAACTTTCACTTAGACAAGTCCCAGGTAAGAGAGGTGAGCTAAAGAGCTGCTTAAGTACCAAGTCTTGCCTTGCCAGAAATGTCTTAGGCTACTAACTAATTACCCCTTAAACTAAAATCACCTTTAGAAACAAAGTACACAACTCAAACAATTAAGCACAAATAAAAGACTAGACTCTCGGACTCTAATGTGAAAAGGCTTAGAGTTTAATCCCTTTTAGCCTAAATCACCCCTAAACGTAAAACTCAAAACAAATCAATATAAACAAAACACTAAGAATCCAGCGGACTCTAATGACCCCTACGAGAAACACAATTCAAATCAATATTAAAGTCTACTCCTATAGTGAAGCTTGTAGCTTTGGCTAACAAGACACATTCACCTGTCTAGCTATGCTAAAAAAATAAAAGCAAATAAAGTTGCCAAGAGTTTGAAAGAGCACCAAGGACTCTTCCTAAACACTTGGACTTTATAAAAGGCCCTTTTACAAAACAAAAACTAAAACTAACAGTGGGCAAACACAAACCCAGTACAAATACAAACAAAAATTGAAATCCTATGCTACGGTGCTCTTGGTACCCACATTCACGTAATCCACTTTGCTTCGTGTCAATCTCAGTCCTGTCCAATTAGAGATGTTGCTGCTGCCACGATCTGACCCAAACACCTTGTTCAAATGAAGATCCACGTGCTCAACTTAGTACTGCTGCTATCAAATCTTCTTGGTTTCTATTGATCAAGTTCTACAAACACATATGCCGAAACTGATGTGAGGATTCACTTAATTAAAACAAATGGCAGACAAAGATATAGGGTAGTAAACTTCCCTTTCTCTCGGTACAGTTGATGCAGATTCCTTTTGCTCTCAACTTGAAATCTGCATTCACGAGATACTATGATTTCAAGGCTATACTGCAAGAAAATCACCCAATTCAGCAAATCACAACATCCAACAAATTGCAAGCTATAACACAAACAGTTTAAACAAACAAAAGCAATATAGCTAAGCAACTTCCCTAATTAATGCTATTTCTAGTTGTTGGCTTTAGTGGACTTTGTTGTAGGTTCTTCCTTGTGCTCAACTAATCAGCAGATTCATTCTTCACTTTCTCCCTGCACTGATTCGGTTCAGATCTGCTTACAGAAATTGCACCAAATCCAGCAAAATACACAAGGACATGGATATTAAACCAGATGCAATGGGTGTAATTCAAAGCTGAACTAAACTGATTTAAACAACCATTCAATTCTAATTTAAATTCTGATCAATCCAATGGGTAAAAAGAATTATGTGCTTAATTCAACCACAACGTCAGAATTGGAAAATAAGTGCTTTAGTCACTTCTTCAAATGGAATGATGCTTTGGCAGTTAAAACAAGTTCATGCACAAGCCTAATTACTCCAAGCAAATCAATTCATGCATAAATCAGTCCATGAACAACTAACTAGGTGGCATGCAAGGGTATGCAATCAATCAATCTGAACAAAACTGAAATCTGCATGTGATTAATACCAAGAAAATATTTTCTATATGCATTTGGGAAAAATGATCTCAACAAAGAAAGAGTGATGGTGCTAATAAGTATTCAACAGATTTCAACAATTGTAAGCAAACCATGAAATCAGTAATCACATTCAGACATATAATATCTCAATGATTTCAGCAAGCAGTTTATAATCCAAAATGAATGCAATGTCAGTTTAAGCAAATCACAACTGCTCCAATCTAATTGATCCAATTTCTTTTCCTGCACAATGAACAATCACAAAACAGTTAGATTAACAATGAATTCTCTATTTCAAAGTGCCAAGGAATTAGGCCAAATCAGCCTTACAAAACTCACAACACTCAGGCTTCTTTTTAAAAGCTTAAAGCACTCAAAATGGAAAGGTTTGGAAGGGAGATTCTCCCTTGGCAGTTCAAGACTTGAGAGTCTTTTAGACCACCACCACCTAAGATGCTACCAAGCACACAAACCTTCTTTCAATTTCCAGAAACCAGAGTGTAACAACTTCTCAAACAGGCAGAGGCTAGACAATGCAAAGTGATATGCAGAACATAGTAAGACAGCCACAAAACAATGACAGCACAGCAGATCTATTGCTTAAGACAACTCTAGATCAGATGAATAAAGCAAGTAAAAGCTTCAAATTAAGATCAGCAGAATAGATTGCACATGTGATAGACAAAACCAGAGTTATCAACCAAGACAAGCAAGAAACAAAGCTTTGAATAATGTGAGCACTCAAATAGAACCTAAGGAATAGAACTAGAACAGATTAGTAAAGCAAGAAAAGGGACTTAAGTTGAACCAATACTGAACAGATTTGATTTATAAATTGGCATACCAAACTGTTTGACATTGTGCCTCAGAGAAACTTGTTTTATTTCTCATATTTGATGTTCCGAATTAGAGGCAGCTATTGTGAATTGCACTAAGTCCTTCAACTCTTTTTTTTTTTTTTAACAGTAGGATTAATCCTTAATTGCTTCAAATGTTATTGACTTACAACTCTTGCTACAATCCACAATAGACTAAGATCAATGCAGCTTACAAATCAGCACTTGACTTGTATCAGATTAATGGTTCAACTTAATAAAAAGAAAAGACATAATTGGTTTCATTGATAACTTTTGACTCTAGCATCAAATTTCACTTTTAACCAAAACTGTAGAAATTGAACTTGAATAACAAAACAGCAAACACAAATGACTCTTGAATATGATTGAACTAGAAGCTTAGCAATGAACTTATACCAAGCAGAACAAACACACACTCAAAACATTAACACAGACTTCAAAGAAAAACCAATTCGGTGTAGCTGGCCAAATCACAAATCTGTTGATTAATCAATGTGCAACCGAGCTAGGCTGAGCCTTTCATTGCTCACTTGGTATGCACTTGTTATTGATTAGGCAGAAACCAAGCAAAGCTATCATTAAACAGATTCAAGAACATGAGATTCATTATCTCTACCACTGAAATCTGCCACCAAGCTCATTTATCTAAATGTCATAGCTTATATACGGTGAACAGAACTTACTCAGTGCAAGCAACACAAATGAATCACAAAACACAAGCATCAGCTAGTTAAACTCGAATTAAACTGACAATTAAAAACAATGCACAAGACTAGAACATGACAGAAATGTGATTTTCAAATGAAAAGACTCAAACCAATACTTGCACCGAAATAAAATGATAATAAGACTAAAAAATAATGACTCAAGCACAGATTAAACACACAGATGCACCGAATCACAATATAGAACTCAAAACAAGACAAAAACAAGATGAATCAACATAAGACATACCGAAACAACGCAAGACAGTTAAACGCATGTGTTGAACAACGCGGAAGAAGAAGAAAATTCAACATAGACGCGAAACAGTGAGAACAAAATCGAAACAACACAAACAATGAATAAAATAGGGAGGCGAAACAAACTTAACTCAGAAATTGAAGGAAACTCAGAACAGAAACAATGAACGAAACATAAACGCTAAAATGAAAGAAGTTAAACGCACAGCGTTAAACCAGAACACAAAGACAAACACAGATTACAACAAATCAACACAAAATACTCAGAATCAAGACAAAGCGAAAAGACGCAAGGAAAGTGATACTTATCTTCGAAGCGTGTTCGACCTTGCTCTGAATACCACTTGATGGACGAACGCCCGAGAAGCTGACGACCGAAGCTGTGCGAGCTCGATTCGGACTCCTCGAAGCTTCTCCGACGAGTGAAGACGCAGCGGAAATGGACAAAAACTCGAAGAAGAACAAAAACAGAAGATTAAACTCGAATAGAAAACCCTAAAATCATGAACGAACCCTAGAAAAGAGGGAAAACTCAAAATGAACCGATTAATCGGTTCAAACATAAGATTGGAGGAAAACAATCGGTGAAAAGTCTGGATCGAAGGTGAAACAAGGTTTTAATCGGTGGAAATCAAAAGAAATGGTGAAGATGAGGTGCAAATATGGAAGGAGATGTATATTCATGAAGAGGAATGAAACTTACGGAGGAAGAGACGTGGATCTGTGAAGATAGAAATGGAGTAGAGGCTTACGGTAATGATGATGCGTTTCAGAGGAAGAAACCCTAGCAGATGCGCGAGTGGAAAAATGGAAAATGAAGTGGCATGTGCGTGAGATGAAAAGCCCGAGGAGAGGTGGCAGCGAAGGATGCAGCGTGGAGGAGTGAGAAAGCACCGTGGAATTTTGGAGAAAATGGAAGAATGAAGGTGTGCTTGGAAGGTGGCTAGAGGGAGTCTTTGGACTCTCTAGCCTGACTTTCAAGAGAGAATTGTTTCTATTTCAGAAAACTTAATTCTCATTAATCTCAAAAGTGACAATACAATAAAGGAGCTGGGTATTTATAGTAACCCATGCTCCTTAAGAGCTAAACTATAAAAAGTAAAAATACAAAAGGAGGACTACGTCAAGTACGATTCCATCAACTTCGTCCAATTTGTTCAATTCGTCCAATTCGTCTACTTCGACAACTTCGTTCACTTCCTCACTCGGTCCACTATCTCCACTTGGTCCACTTTGTCCACTTCCTCCACTTCCTAAACTTCGTCAGCTTCGTCCACTTCTTCTTCGTCTTCTTCTTATTTTTCTTCTTCTTCTTCCACTTCCTCCTCTTCGTCCACTTCGTCCACTTCGTCCACTTTCTCCCCTTCGTCCACTTCCTCCACTCCCTCCACTTCCTCCACTTCCTCCACTTCGTCCAATTCGTCAAATTCGTCCACTTCGTCCACTTCGTACAATTCGTCCACTTGGTCAACTTCGTCAACCTCTTCCACTTCGTCAACTTCATCAACTTCGTAAACTTCGTCCACTTCCTCCCCTTTGCCCAGTTCGTGCACTTCGTCCACTTCGTCGACTTCGTCCACTTCATCCACTTCGTCCACTTCGTCAACCTCTTCCACTTCGTCCACTCCCTCCACTTCGTCAACTTCGTCAACCTCGTCAACAGCGTCCACTTTGTCCACTTCCTCCACTTCTTCTACTTCAACTTCTTCTTCTTCTTCTTCTTCTTCTTCTTCTTCCACTTCGTCCAATTTGTTCAATTCGTCCAATTCGTCTACTTCGACAACTTCGCTCACTTCCTCCACTCGGTCCACTATCTCCACGTGGTCCACTTTGTCCACTTCCTCCACTTCCTAAACTTCGTCAGCTTCGTCCACTTCTTCTTCATTTTCTTCTTCTTTTTCTTCTTCTTCTTCCACTTCCTCCACTTCGTCCAATTCGTCCAATTCATCGTCTTCGTCCACTTCGTCCACTTTCTCCCCTTCGTCAACTTCCTCCACTCCCTCCACTTCCTCCACTTCCTCCACTTCGTCCAATTCGTCCACTTCGTCCACTTCGTCCAATTCGTCCACTTGGTCAACTTCGTCAACCTCTTCCACTTCGTCAACTTCATCAACTTCGTAAACTTTGTCCACTTCGTCTACTTCGTCCATGTCTTCCACCAATTCCTCCACTTGCTCCACTTGCTCCTCGTTGTCCACTTCCTCCACTGCGTCCACTCTTTCCACTCTGTCAACTTCCACCACATACTACACTGCCTCTACTTCCTCCATTTCCTCCACTTCGTCCACTTCCTCCAATTCGTCCACTTCCTCCAGTTCGTCGACTTCGCCAACATCGTCCACTTCGTCTACTTCGTCCACTTCGTTAACTTCGTCCACTTCTTTTACTTCAACTTCTTCTTCTTCTTCTTCCACTTCATCCTCTTCGTCCAATTCATCGACTTCGTCAACTTTGTCCACTCCGTCCACTTCGTGCGCATCCTCCACTTCCTCCACTTCTTCCACTTCCTCCACTTCCTCCACCTCGTCAAATTCGTCAACTTCGTCCACTTCGTCAACATCGTCAACTTCCTCCACTTCGTCCACTTCCTTCACTTCCTCCACTTCTTCCACTTCCTCCACTTCGTCACCTCGTCCACTTCGTCAACTTCGTCCACTTCGTCCAATTCGCCAACTTCGTCTACTTCGTCCACTTCTTCCACTTCTTCCTCCACTTCTTCCACTTCGTCAAGTTCGTCCACTTCGTCCACTGCATCCATTCCGTCCACTTCCTCTACTTCCTCCTCCACTTCATCCACTTCGTCCACTTCGTCCACTTCGTCCACTTCGTCCACTTCGTCAACCTCGTCCACTTCTTCCACTTCTTCCTCCACTTCCTCCACTTCATCAAGTTCATCCACTCTGTCCACCTCGTCCACTTCGGCCACTGCGTCTACTCCGTCTACTTCATCCACTTCGTGAACTTCCCTAACTTCCTTCACTTCCTCCACTTCCTCCATGTCCTCCACATCTTTCACTTCGTCCACTTCGTCCACCCCGTCCACTTCGTCCACTTTGTCCAATTCGCTAACTTCGTCCACTTCTTCCAGCACTTCCTCCACATCCTACAGTTCGTCCACTTCGTCAACCTCGTCTACTTCGTCCACTTCGTCAACTTCTTCAATTTCGTCAACATCTTTCAATTCGTCCACTTCCTCCGTTTCTTCTACTTCAGATTCTTCTTCTTTTTCTTCTTCTTCTTCTTCTTCTTCTTCCACTTCGTCCCCCTCGTCCAATTTTTCCAATTCGTCTACTTTGACACATTCGTCCACTTCCTCCACTTCCTCCACAAGCTCCACACGGTCCACTTTCTCCACTTGCTCCACTTTTTCCACTTCCTCCACTACGTCCACCTTGCCAACATCGTCCACTTGGTCAACTTCATCAACTTCGTCCACTTGGTCAACTTCTTCTTCTTCTTCTTCTTCTTCTTCTTCCACTTCATCCACTCCGTCTACTTCATCCAATTCGTACTATTCATTGACTTCGTCCACTTAGGCAACTTCGTCCACTTCGTCCACTTCATCAACTTAGTCCACTTCGTCGAATTCGTCCACTCCCTCCACTTTCTTCGCTCCCTCCACTTCCTCCACTTCCTCCACTTCCTCCACTTTCTCCACTTCCTCCACTTCGACCACATTGTCCACTTCGTCCACGTCGCCACTTCGTCCACTTCGTCAACTTCGTCCACTTCGTCAACTTCGTCCACTTCGTCAACTTGATCAACTTCGTCAACTTCCTCCACTTCCTCCACTTCGTCCAATTCGTGCACTTCGTCTACTTCGTCCACTTCTTCCACCACTTCCTCCACTTCCTCCACTTAGTCCACTCTGTCCACTCCGTCCACTTTATCCCCTTTGTCCACTTCCTGCACTTCGTCCACTTCCTCCACTTCGTCCACTTCCTCCACTACGCCCACTTCGTCATCTTCCTCCACTTCGTCCAGTTCGGCCAACATCCTCCACTTCGTCCACTTCGTCAACTTCTATAACTTCTTTCAGTTCGTCCACTTCTTCTAGTTCAACTTCCTCTTATTCTTCTTCTTTTTCTTTCAGTTCATCCACTTCGTCCAATTCATCGACTTCGTCCACTTCATCTAGTTCGTCAACTTCGTCCACTCCCTCCACTTCCTCCACTCCGTCCACTTCCTCCATTTCCTTCACTTCCTCCATTTTCTCCACTTCGTCCACTTCATCCATGTCGTCCATTTCGTCCACTTCGTCAACTTCGTCCACTTCGTCCACTTTGTTAACTTCGTCCACTTCGTCTAATTTGTCAACTTCGTCTACTTCGTACACTTCTTTCAGCTCTTCCTCAACTTCCTCCACTTCGCCTAGTTCGTTCACTTCGTCCTCTTCGTTCATTTCATCCACTGCGTCCACTCTGTCCACTTCTTCCACTTCCTCCACTTCCTCCACTTCGTCCACTTGGTCCATTTCGTCCGCTTCGTCCGCTTCGTCCACTTTGTCCATTTCTTTCAATTCTTCAACTCATCTACTTCGTCCAACTCCTCTACTTCGTCCCCTTCTTCCACTTCTTCCTCCACTTCCTCCACTTCCTCCACTTCGTCCAGTACGTCCACTTCCTCCACTGCGTCCACTTCGTCCGCTTCGTCAACCTCGTCCACTTCGTGCAATGTGTCCACTTTGTCCACTTTGTCCACTTCGTCCACCTCGTCCATTGCTTCTACTTCAAGTTCTTCTTCCTCTTCTTCTTCTTCTTCTTCTTCTTCTTCTTGTTCCACTTCGTCCAGTTCGTCCACTTCGTCAAATTCGTCCAATTCGTCCACTTCATCAACTTCATCCACTTCGTCCACTTCCTCCAATCCCTGCACTCCTGTACTTCCTCCACTTCGTCCACTTTGTCCACATCGTCCACTTCGTCCACTTCGCCCACTTCGCCCACCCCGTCAACTCCGTCAACTTCCTCCACTTCCTCCGCTTCCTCCGCTTCCTCCACTTCGCCAACTTCGTCCACTTCGCCAATTCCTCCAGTTCCTCCAGTTACTCCACTTTCTCCACTTCCTCCCCTTCCTCCACTTCCTCCACTTCATCAACTTCGTCCACTTCGCCCGCTTCCTCCAACTCCACCACTTCCCCACCTTCGTCCAGTTCCTCCACTTCGTCCACTTCGTTAACATCGTCAACTTCCTCCACTTCGTCCACTTAGTCCCCTTCGTCCACTTCCTCCACTTCCTCCACTTCCTCAACGTTCTCCACTCCCCCCACTTCGTCCACTTCCTCCACTTCCTCTACTTCGTCAAATTCGTCAATTTCGTCAACTTCGTCCACTTCGCCCACTACGCCCACTTCCTCCACTTCGTGCACTTCGTCAACTTCGTCCACTTCGCCCACTTCGCCCACTTCCTCCACTTCCTCCACTTCCTCAACTTCATCATCTTCCTCAACTTATTCCACTTCCTCCACTTCGTCCACTTTCTCCACTTCAACAACTTCGTCCACTTCGCCCACTTCGCCCACTTCGCCCACTTCGCCCACTTCGCCCACTTCGCCCACTTCGCCCACTTCGCCCACTTCCTCCACTTCCTCCACTGCCTCAACATAGTCCACTTCCTCCACTTCCTCACCATTTCCTCCACTTCGTCAACATCGTGAAATTTGTCGACTTCGTTAACTTGGTCCACTTCGTGCACTTCGCCACTTTGCAACTTCGCCACTTCGTCTACTATGTCCACTTCGTCTACTTTGTCCACTTCGTCCACTACCTCCACTTCCTCCTACGTCCATTTCAATCACTTCGTCCACATCGTCGTCCACTACCTCCACTTCCTCCACTTCGTCAATTTCGTCCAGTTCGTCCACTTCGTACACTTCCTCCATTTCCTCCACTTCCTCCACTTCCTCCACTTCCTCCGCTTCCTCCACTTCCTCCCCTTCCTCCACTTTGTCAACTTCGTCAACTTCGCCCACTTCGCCTGCTTCCCCCACTTCCTCCACTTTGCCCACTTCGTCCACTTCCTCCACTTAGTCCCCTTCGTCCACTTCCTCAACTTCCTCCATTTCGTCCACTTCGTCCACTACGTCAACTTCGTCCACTTCGCCCGCTTCCTCCACTTCGTCCACTTCGTCCACTTGGTCCCCTTCGTCCACTTTGTCCACTTCGTCCACTTCGTCAACTTCGTCCACCTCTTGCAATTCTTCTACTGCCAGTTCTTTTTCCTCTTCTTCTTTTTCTTCTTCTTCTTCTTCTTCTTCCACTTCGTCCACTTCATCCACTTCGTCCACTTCTTCCACTTCGTCCACTTCATCCACTTCGTCAACTTTCTCAACTTCATCAACTTCGTCCACTTCGTCTACTTCGTCCATTTCTTCCAGCACTTCCTCCACTGCCTAGAGTTACTCCACTTCGTCCACTTCGGCCACTTCGTCTACATCGTCCTCTTCGTCAACTTCGTCCACTTCGTCAACCTCGTCCACTTCCTCCACTTCGTCAACTTCGTCAACTTCTTCAATCTCGTCAACATTGTCCACTTTGTCCACTTCCTGCACCTCTTCTGCTTCAACTTCCTCTTCTTCTTCTTCTTCTTCTTCTTCTTCTTCCACTTCGTCCGCTTTGTCTACTTCGTCCAATTCGTTCAATTCGTCCAATTCGTCCAATTCGTCTACTTCGACAACTTCGTCCACTTCCTCCACTCGGTCCACTTTCTCCACTTGCTCCACTTCGTCCACTTCGTCCACTTCCTAAACTTCGTCCACTTCGTCAACTTCTTCCACTTCGTCCACTTCTTCTTCTTCTTTTTCTTTTTTTTCTTCTTCTTCTACTTCCTCCACTTCGTCCAATTCGTCCAATTCATCGACTTCGTCCACATGGTCAACATTGTCCAGTTCGTCCACTTCGTCAACTTCATCAACTTCGTTAACTTCGTCCACTTCGTCCCATTCGTCCACTTCGTCTACTTCGTCCACTTCTTCCACTTCTTCCTCCACTTCCTCCACTTCTTCCAATTCGTCTACTTCGTCCACTGCATGCATTCCGTCCACTCCGTCCACTTCCTTCACTTCGTCCACTTTCTCCACTTCCTCCACTTCGTCAACCTCGTCCACTTCCTCCACTTCGTTCAGTTCCTCCACTTCGTCAACTTTGTCAACTTCTTCAACTTCGTCAACAACGTCAACTTCTTCAACTTCGTCAACTTGCTCAACTTTGTCCACTTCGTGCAATTCGTCTACTTCGACAACTTCATCCACTTCCTCCACTTTGTCCACTTCCTCCACTTCCTCCACTCGCTCCACTTTTTCTACTGGCTCCACTTCCTATACTACCTCCACTTTGTCCACTTCCTCCATTTCCTCCACTTCGTCAACATCGTCGACGTCATCCACTTCGTCAACTTCGTCCACTTCTTGTACTTCAACTTCTTCTTGTTCTTCTTCTTCTTCCACGTCATCCACTTCATCGACTTCGTCCAATTCGTCCAATTTGATCAATTTTTCCAATTTGTCCAATTCATCGACTTCGTCCACTTCCTCCACTTCCTCGGCTTCGTCCACTTTCTCCACCTGGTCCACTTCGTCCACGTCGTCCACTTCTTCCACTTCGTCAACTTCGTCAACTTCATCCACTTCGTCCAATTCGTCCACTTCGTCCACATCGCCACCTCGTCCACTTCGTCAACTTCCTCAACTTCATCAACTTCATCCACTTCATCCACTTCGTCCAATTCGTCCAATTCGTCCACTTCGTCAACTTCGTTTGCTTCGTCCGCTTCCTCCACTTCGTCAACTTCGTCTACTTCGTCAACTTCCTCCACTTCCTCCACTTCCTCCACTTCATCAACTTCCTCCACTTCCTCCACTTCCTCCACTTCTTCCTCCACATCGATCACTTCCTCCATTTCCTCCACTTCCTCCACTTCGTCAACTTCGTCCACTTCGTCAACTTCTTCCACATCGTCCACCTAGGCCACTTCGTACACTTCCTCCACTTCGTCCAGTTCCTCCATTTCCTCCACTGCGTCCACTTCGTCCACTTCGTCAACTTCGTCCACTTCGCCCACTTCGCCCACTGCCTCCACTGCCTCCACTTCCTCCACTTCCCCCGCTTCCTCCACTTCCTCCCCTTCCTCCACTTCTTCTGCTTCGTCTCCTTCGTCAACTTCGTCCACTTCGTCAACTTCCTCCACTTCTTCCACTTCGTCAACTTCCTCCACTTCATCCACTTCCTCCACTTCCTCCATATCCTCCACTTCCTCCACTTCCTCCACTTTCCCCACTTCCTCCACTACGTCCACTTCTTCCTCCACTTCGTTCAAATCCTCCACTTCGTCAACTTCGTCCCCTTCGTCAACTTCGTCCACTTCCTCCACTTCCTCCGCTTCCTCGGCTTCCTCCGCTTCGTCCGTTTCCTCCGCTTCCTACGCTTCCTCCACTTCGTCCGCTTCCTCCGTTTCCTCCGCTTCCTCCGCTTCCTCCACTTCGTCCACTTCCTCCTCTTTGTCCACTTCGTCTCCTTCCTCCACTTTGTCCACTATGTCAGCTTCGTCCACTTCGCGCACTACCTCCACTTCGTCCACTTCGTACACTTCATCCACTTCGTCCCCTTCATCCACTTCGTCCTTTTCGTCCACTTTGTACACTTCGTCCACTTCCTCCATTTCCTCCACTTCGTCCACCTCGTCCATCCACTTCCTCCACTTCCTCCACTTCTTCCTCCACTTCGTCGACTTCGTCCACTTCGTCCACTTCGTCAACTTTGTCCACTTCCTTCACTTCGTCTGCTTCCTTCGCTTCCTCCGGTTCGTCCTCTTCCTCCACCTCGTGCACTTCGTCCACCTCGCCCACTTCGCCCACTTCCTTCAGTTGGTCCACTTCTTCAACTTCCTCCGCTTTGTCTGCTTTGTCCCCTTCGTCCACTTCGTCCACTTACGCCACTTCGTACACTTCTCCACTTAGTCCAATTCGTCCACTTCCTCGATTTCCTCCACTTCGTCCACTTCGTCCCCTTCGTCAACTTCGTCCACTTCGCCTAGTTCCTCCACTTCCTCCACTTCCTCCGCTTCCTCCGCTTCCTCCACTTCCTCTGCTTCCTCCCCTTCCTCCGCTTCCTCCGCTTCGTCCACTTCGTCCGCTTCGTTAGCATCGTGCACTTAGTCCACTTCGCCGACTTCGCCCACTTCCTCCGCTCCTTGACTTCCTCCACTTCCTCTGCTTCGTCCGCTTCATCCACTTCATCCACTTTGTACACTTCGTCCACTTCCTCTATTTCCTCCACTTCGTCCACTTTGTCAACATCGTCCACTTCGCCCACTTCGCCCATTTCCTCCACTTCCTGCACTTCCTCCGCTTCCTCCGCTTCCTCCCATTCCTCCATTTCCTCCACTTCGTCCACTTCTTCCACTTCCTCCACTTCGTCAACTTCGTCCACTTCCTCCACTTCCTCCACTTCCTCCACTTCCTCCACTTCCTCCACTTCCTCCACTTCTTCCACTTCGTCAACTTTGTCTAATTCCTCAACTTCCTCCACTTCCTCCACTTCATCAACGTCCTCCACTTCCTCCACTTCATCCACATCCTCCACTTCCTCCACTTCCTCCACTTCCTTCACTTCCTTCACTTCGTCGACTTCTTCCTCCACTTCGTGCACTTCCTCCACTTCGACAACTTCGTCCACTTCGTCGACCTAGGCCACTTCGTACACTTCCTCCACTTCGTCCAGTTCCTATATTTCCTCCACTTCGTCCACTTCGTCCACTTCGCCCACTTCCTCCACTTCGTTAACTTCCTCCACTTCCTCCACTTCCTCAACATCCTCCACTTCCTCCACTTCTTCCTCCACTTCGTCCACTTCCTCCAGTTCCTCAACTTTGTCCACTTCATCCCCTTCCTCAACTTCCTCCACCTCCTCCACTTCGTCCACTTCCTCCACTTCGTGAACTTCCTCCACTTCGTCCACTTCGTCCACTTCGTCAACTTCGTCCACATAGTCCACTTCCTCCACTTCCTCCACTTCCTCCACTTCCTCCACTTCCTCCACTTCCTCCACTTCCTCCACTTCGTCAACTTCCTCTACTTCCTCCACTTTGTCGACTTCCTCCACTACGTTCACTTCCTCCACTACGTCCACTTCGTCGACTTCTTCCTCCACTTCGTCTACTTTTTCCACTTCGTCAACTTCGTCAACTTCGTCCACTTCCTGATACAAGAAGGCCTAGCACCATAGGACCGATCACAAGAGGGATGGCCAAAAAGCTCCAAGATGAGTATTCTTCCCAAGGTCAAATACTATTTGCTATTTTTGGATGGAAAATTGGAGAACAAGAAGATGTTACAAATTTGCCAAAACATGGAGAAGGGTAAAGTGGACATTTCCACACAAGAAGGGGTGTGCTTATCCTTCTATGGGGTGGCATTAGTAATTGTTTTCCTCATGTAAACTCATTTCTCACGTGTTTCATAAGGCTTTCCAGAAGCCACACATTTAGCACATGGTTAGCATTTCAGATCTAGAAAAAACGTGTAAAAGGCTTGCTTAAGCTTTGAGATTGATCTATAAAATCTCAATAGCAAAGCTTGTAGCTCACTTTTGAATATATTGAGTTTTACTATGTTGATGCATTTTTCCAGCAACCAGAACTCTGCCAAAAGTCACCTCTTATTGAGCTTTCCTTCTCCTTCTAGCTTCCTTCTAGTGAAGGCCTTCTGAGTTAGAGAATCCACTCACCATAGAGCTCTTCCTCCATCTCTGCATCCACTGAATTCACTATTCCGCTGCTGTTAAAAACACACTTCATTCCGCTGCCAGCTGCTTCTCGTGAGCCTACTTCGACATTGCTCATGATTCAATTCATCATTCCACTGCCTTCAACCCACACCTCTGCTGGAGCAACTTCATCAAGTGGTATTCAGAGCCTTGGTTCTACATCACGCTCTAGCTAAGTCAATTTTTCCTTCATTCCATTATGTCATCAACATTTCCTTCGTGTTCTTCATTCTGTGCACACTGTTTCATTGCAATTTTAATTCCAGTAGATTCCAATGTTTGATTTCTTTGTTCTAGCCTTTAATTGCTTTATTGTTAATCATTTTAATCGGTTCATTCCAGTGCTTTGAGTCTTTTAATTTGGAAATCTAATGCTGTCATGTCCAGTAATGTGTTTTGGTTTATTTTTGTCAAATTTCTGAGTTGAAACTGGTTTGGGATAAATCTGCTGTGTTTGACTGGATTTTCAATAGAAGCACATCAGATGAGCAATGATTAAAGAGCTTAGTGCATCTCGAAATCCATCACAGTGCAGTGCCAATGGATGCCTATCCAATTTTGTCTTAAATCTGGTTTTTCATGTGTTTTTCTCTGAAACTGCACCGTATGGAAACATCATCCTTGGCTGTGTTGATGTGCTGAATTTGCTGTATGTGCAAACCATATGAACATTGTATTGTCTAAGACCATTAAAACTGGATGCAACATTCTGCAAAATCTGGAAATCCTTGTGTAAGCAGCTTGACCGAACTGCAATCATCATTGTTTGAGTCATTTTTTTTCTGATTTTTGAATCTGTCCAGATTAGAACTCATATTTGGATATCTTTTCAGTCATTCCTAGAGTCTTGTTCAAGTTTCATTTGTTGTCCTGGAGTCATAAGATTTGTTTACAGTTTTCTTTGAATCCTCTGCTGAAGTTTGGTTGGTGATTTGGCTTAATTTTGGTGCAAAATAGCAACTGAAGTAGTGAAAATCGGAATTCCAAGTTTTTAGCCTCTGCTGGCAGTTTGAGCAAGTCACATTTGGTTAAACAAAGTTGCTCAAATCATAAAATTAAGTGTGCAAACGTGTTTGTTTAAAATTGCCATTCAAACCACCAAATTTTCAACATTTTTTTCTGATATAAGTTGCAGATTTGAAAATTCAGAGTTTGGTATGATTAATGCATCAGATTCAGTGTTAGATTGGTAGCAAAAGCTTGGTTCAATTGAATTAAAAGAAGTGCACAATTCAAATCTTACCATAAACTGCATTGTAAAAAGCTGTGTGAACCAGTGCCAAACAAAATTTAAAACTCTGATGCACATTTTTTTCAGCTTTCTTCTAGGCATTTTGTCAAACACTTTGCCTAGTTTACATTTGGTTTCGAAATTGATCAAAGCTGCAACTTATCTTTGTTTCTTGCTTTTCAAATCTACTCTAGATCCTTTCCTAAGTTCATTTTGAGTGCCACCATTCATTGGAAACCGATTAATTGATTGATTTAAGTTGTTTGAAAATCATGCACATAAGCTGTTTGATAAAACTACAGTTGTGCATTCTGGTTTAACAGTTTTCTGGCAGCAGCAGTGTTGATTTTCTGGCTTAATAATTGATTATTGGTGGTCTCTATGAGCTCTATGTTGGGTGCAGAACTAACTCAAAACGTCCCACAACACTGGTAGCATCTTAGGGAGTGGATTGGAGCAAGGAAAGATCAACATTGGGGCTGATTTTTTTGGTGCAGCAGAACCACATTCTTCACTGGTCTGCATCAAACTGGTTGCTGCAACAACAACATAATTCACTTTGCAGCTGAGAGAATTGCATGAATCCAAGCTGATTCATTACTTGTTTGAGAGCAACCAAAGCTGCCACATTCAACCACATCCTTGTTTTCCCAAAATTTTGTTGTTTCCCTTGTATTTTTTTGGTGTTTACTTTCTTTTCCAATTTTGTAAGTTGGCCATTTCAAGCAAGTGAAGTGGAAGAGCTCATAAGTGTTCTTCCCTCATTTGCTAACTTGACTGAAAGTCTCATCACTTTAAAATTGGTAGACGGTGAGTGTGTCTTAGATTTAAAGACTAAGCCTCACCTAGGAGACCCCACTTTAATTGCTTTTCCCATTCTCGACTAGATAGCATATATCTTGTGCGAATAGGAAGCTCTCTTAGGGGTCCGAATTTAGAGTTAGGTTGTGTCTTTTCTTTGCTTTGTGTTTTCTTTGTTGTCTTTAAGACTTAAGTGGATTTAAGAGTGATTTTGATCTAAGGACTCTAGTAAGTAGCTAGAAGCATATTTGGCAAGGATAAGGTTTGGTACTTAAGCATTCCTAGTGAATCACCTCCCTTACCTGGAATATTGCTTTCAAGCGAAAATCTCTAGTCTTTACTTCAAGAATAACATTTAAGTCCATCATAATGTCTAGAAGGCATTCTCCTAGGATTAGTGATAGTGAAAAAGAACATTTTTCTCTTCAAACTTTAGTTAATGAATTCAAGGAAATAAGAAGAGAAATGAATGAAGAAAAAGCCAATAGAGAGCTTCAAAATGCTGTTATTCAAGATGAGTTGAGATTGATAAGGAAAAGTAAGTCTAGGGGAAGTCAGAGTGAAAACTCTCAAGAGGGAGGGATGTCTATGAGTCTGGGTGATTATTACCCTCATCAGCCTTCTACTTCTAGAAGGCATAGGAGAAATTCTCATGCACCCCCACCCCCTAAAGAAGTCAATGTGGTGTTGCCTCACTTCCATGGGAAGGACAATGTAAAGGCTTATCTTGATTGGGATGATAGGCAATATCATGTTAAGATAGGTAGAAATTATCCCATTCATGATTGGAATGAATTGAAAGTTTGTATGAAAAGAAAGTTTGTGCCTCGAGAAATTGAAAGAAACTTAGAACTTATGAGAGAGCTTATTAGAAAAGGTGAGTCATTCATTCAAAATATAAGTGGGTACTCTCGTAGGGAAAGTGAGTTTCTAGGAAAACTTAAGAGGCTATGGGAAGAGACAAGCAAATATAGAATTGAGAGATTAAAAAGAGAAAAACAAAAGCAAGAAGTAAGAGAGAAAAGAAGAGAGCAAGAGAGAAGAGAAGAGGAAGAAAACAAGAGAAGAGACGAGGAAGAAAGAGAAAGAAGAGAAGAAGAGAAAAGAAGAAAGAAAGAGAGAAAAGAAGCACAAAGAAGAGAAAAAGAAGAAGTTGAAAGAATAGAAATGGAAGAAAAGAAAAAGCAACTAAGGGCAACATCTCCTCCTACCCTAGAAGCTAGATTCTTAAGGGGAAGTTTTCTATCCTTTCACTTTTCTCCATTTATATTTGAAATTTCCAAATTTCACTTTTCTTTCAAAGACTTTGCCACTCCATCCTTAAAAATGTTATCACTTTCAACACATGCAAAGTCACAACTTGGGTTATGGTTACCTTTATGGTTACCAATAACTCAAGATACAAATAAAATTTCAAATGAAGAAAGGTTTCTTTGTTATATTAACATTAAAAATTTCAAAATTAGGAAACCTTCTTCTACACATAGTCTTTTATATATATTATTGGGTCAAAGAAAACTAATTAGAGATATGTTTGATGCTTATTGCAGATGGATATTTGACCCAGGAGGAACCCTTGTGAAACACCAAAAATAAGTCTTCAGAAGCACCATCAGATTTGAGGAATATAGACAAAAGATGGAGTTGTATATGATGAGGGCAGGCATAGTAGAAGGTGCAGAAACTACTTTAGCTAGATTTTTAAGTGGGCTCAATTTTGACATAAGAGATAGGGTTGAACTTCTACCTTATAGAGATTTGAATGATCTTGTTCAAATGTGTATAAAGGTAGAACAACAAAACTTGAGAAAATCTTCTTCTAAAAGAATTCAAGTTCAACCTACTTTTGAAAAGAAAATTTTTAAAGAAAAAGAGCCATTTAAAACTCTAGCCAAAATAGAAGAGAGACCCAAGAAAGAAACACCCTCACACACCAGAACAAGTGAAATCAAATGCTTCAAATGTCTAGGAAGGGGTCATGTAGCTACTCAATGTCCTACAAAAAGAAACATCATTTTGAAAGGCAAGGACATTTATAGTAGTGAAAGTGACACCCCAACTAGTCAAAGTGAGAGTTAGGAAGAAGAGAGGGAAGAGGAAATATATGCTGATGATGGGCAACTTCTCATGGTGAGAAGGATACTTAGCAACCAACCAAGTCTTGAACACATATCACAAAGAGAGAACATCTTTCACACAAGATGTAAAATTCAAGAAAATCATTGTTCTCTCATTGTTGATAGTGGATCTTGTTGCAATTGTTGTAGCACAAGGTTGGTTGAGAAGTTGAAGCTTGATATTATACCCCATCCAAAACCTTATAAACTTCATTGGCTAAATGAAGATGGGGATATAATAGTCAAGAATCAAGTGAAGTTGGCATTTTCCATTGGGAACTTCAAAGATGAAGTTTTATGTGATATAGTTCCCATGGAAGCATTTCATGTGTTATTGGGGAGACCATGGCAATTTGATCATCAAACTATCCATCATGGTCTAACCAATACCATCACTATCCATCAAAAGGACAAGAAATTTGTGCTTCATCCTTTGACTCCTACCCAAGTGGCTAAGGATCAAGCACAAATGAAGTCCTTAAGAAAGCAAGAACATGATCAAAAGAAAAAGTCAAAAAGAAAGGAAGGTATAGCAACAAGTGTGCCACCTAAGGTCACTCAACATGAAGTCCTTTTAAACAAAAAGACTTTAATCAATACACTTCAAGTTGAGCAACCTTCATATCTTCTTCTTTGTCAAGGGACACTTACATGCACATCTAGTGATTCAAAGACTTCAACTCCTTCTCCATCCATTCAAAAACTTTTGAAAGAATTTCATGATCTATTCCCACAAGAAATTCCAAAAGGGCTTCCACCCATAAGAGGAATTGAACATCAAATTGATTTCATTCCAGGGGCAGTTCTTCCTAATAGGCCAGCCTATAGGACAAACCCCCAAGAAACTAAGGAGATTGAGACACAAGTCCAAGAGTTGCTAGATAAAGGCTTAGTTCAAAAGAGTCTAAGTCCCTGTGCTGTACCAGTGTTACTTGTACCAAAAAAAGATGGGAAGTGGCGCATGTGTTGTGATTGTAGAGCTATCAACAACATCACAATCAAGTATAGACATCCCATTCCTAGGCTTGATGATATGTTGGATGAATTGCATGGAGCACAAATATTTTCAAAGGTAGATTTAAAAAGTGCCTATCACCAAATAAGAATTAAAGAAGGTGATGAATGGAAAACTGCCTTTAAGACCAAGTTTGGATTATATGAATGGCTAGTTATGCCTTTTGGTCTTACAAATGCTCCAAGCACATTCATGAGACTTATGAATCATGTCCTTAGGGATTGCATTGGGAAGTTTGTAGTTGTCTACTTTGATGACATCTTGGTATATAGTCAAAATTTGCAAACTCATGAAAATCATTTGAGAGTTGTTTTAACAATTCTTAGAAAACACAAATTGTTTGCAAACTTTGACAAGTGTACCTTTTGTGTTGATAGTGTCATATTTCTTGGATTTGTGGTCACCAAAAATGGGGTTCATGTGGACCTAGAAAAAATAAAGGCCATCCAAGATTGGCCTCCTCCAAAGAATGTAGAAGTAAGGAGCTTCCATGGGTTGGCAAGTTTTTATAGAAGATTTGTTCCTAACTTCTCTAGTCTTGCTTCACCCCTCAATGAGTTGGTGAAAAAAGCTGTTACATTCCTGATGAGAGGGTCGCACCTCCCACAAAAATTGTGCATAAAATAATGCAGTATAGACTAGGAAGTGACTCCTAGGTCGTCTCTCAAGGACCAAATTGGGTTCAGTCTCAGATCAACACTTAGTGAGGGGGGTTTGAAAGTGTTTTTGTGATTAGAAATTAACTAAATTAAAATTGAAATTAAACACAATTGAACATAATTGAAAGCATTAAAGTGAATGAAAACATTAAATTGTCCTAAAACAAGATGTGCAAACTAATTAAAATGTAGAAAATAATAAAGAAACACATGATGTGCTATTCAAATGCAACACTTAAGCTAACCCATTAAATACACATTCTAACTGAGATGAAACTTGAAATGCACGGTAATTGGAAAGAAAAAAAAAAGAAAAAACAAAGGGCTAATAAAACTTGAATTTCACATTGCAGCAGTTTCAATGCACATCATCATGGCAAAGCAACATTCTAATATATATAATATAAAAAAACCAAAAACCCCTCAGGACGTTGCAGCCATGTGCACTTCTTCTTCATTCCGAAAAAAAATAATTAGAAGCAAGCTATTTTTTTTCTCTAACCCGTAACATCCCTGCACTCACTCCAAGCAATTAATTAATCTTCTTCTTCCTACCCCACCTTGCACACAATTCCAGCCGTGACCGTGCAGAATTCAAAAGCTAAAAGACCCCTCTTCCTTCTTCCTTTCAAAACCGTGACACCTAATACCATCTAGTTTCCACCTTCAATTTTTTTATTCATCACCTCATATGCCATGCTTCTAGACAATGCTTTTCTGATTTTTAATTCCTACACATATTATACTTTATTCTAGCAAAACCAAAGACTTAATCTTCCCTTGAAGTAATTGAACAAATATTATACTCCACTCAAGCAAATAATTGATTGTGACCGTGACATGCAGTGACAAAGCTCATGGAATAAAACACAGATACAAGTAACAAACGAAACATTAAATGCAATTCAAAGTGAAATGACATTAGATGAAAACGTTCACAGCCAAAAGTTTCAAAACCAAAGATCCAGAGTGTGTGTTGCAGTGAGTTCCTTCCAGTGTCCGTGAATGAATATACTCTGCCGTTCTCACATACCCCCCAAAAACGCTCAAAAGCAAAAACCAAAATAAAACCTAAAAAAAAACCGAGAGACAGGGAGACTGCGTGGCAAAAGTGGCGGCTGGAGCTTCCAGGTGTGCCCCCCCGTTTTCTCCATCCAGTTCAACCCTTTTTTACTGTCTCCGTGCTTCCGCGTGTGGGCTCACGTTGCTGGATCAGTGCTGGATGCACTTCATCGGATTGCTGGGCGTAGCACCCTTCTCTCCATGCACACACCACTTCCAATCTGCTGGACTATGGCTGGGCCGCAGACTTGCTGTGTTCTGCACCTCCCTTCCATTGCTGGATGCTTCTTGTGCACATGGACGTTCAACACCTTCACTTCTAATCATCATTGGGCTCTCTTCTCCCATGCAAGACCGTGAGCTGCTGGAAAATGCTGGAGCGAGTTGAACTTGGACGCATGATCTCCTTTCTTCTCCTGCCAGCTGGACTTCTAATTGCCGGATGGCTTCCCTTGACACCCCCCTTGCTGGTTCTGTGAACGCTTTCTTTCCAAGGGCCGAGTGCTTCTCTTCTTTCTCTCCCGTGCACACCCCAAGCTGCTTCCGGATGCCACTGGATTCAAGGTGTTGGACACTTCCTTGCGGGCTTCCTGTGCTTCCAGCCGTGGGCTCCTTCTTTGCTGGACGCACCCCTCTCCAAGTTGCCACCGTGGCTGCTTTCTTGTGGGCCGTGTGTGTGTGTGCAGCCTGGAGCTAGCAGCTGGACCGTGAGTGCTGCAAACCTTGTGCACCCCTCCAATAACAAGCCAAAATCAATTCTTCATTTTCTCACTCCGTGACAGCTCACCATTTCTCTGGACCGTGTGCTTCAATGTGGGCCCCTCTTCCAAAATTAATTTTCCAATGGACCTTAGCTATTACAAATTCAAGAAAAATATTTATCAACACACAGAACAAATAAATGCAGTGCAAGTTCTTCTAAGCAAACTGTGTGAATGTTTTTCCAAATGTCCCAAATTATTATCCAATAATTTCCCTATAATTAATAATGCAAATAATTAGCTCAAATAATTCAAATTAATTAAAATTTGAATTTCCGATCAAATTAAGCACAATTGGTGAAAACGGGAAAATATCGGACATTTAAGCACAATTCCCTGATTAATTCTAGCACAATAAACTAAGTGAAGTCAGTAAAATATAGACTCATCAATTCCATTGGGGGGAAAAACAACAACAGGCTTTTGAGCTACTCAAAGAGAAGCTCACACAAGCACCCATTCTAGCTTTGCCAAATTTTTCCAAAACTTTTGAGCTAGAATGTGATGCTTCAGGACTTGGCATTAATGCAGTATTATTACAAGAAGGACATCCAATTGCATACTTTAGTGAAAAACTTCATGGTGCCTCTTGTAATTACCCCACCTATGACAAGGAACTCTATGCACTTGTGAGGGCTCTTCAAACTTGGGAACATTACCTTGTTGCCAAGGAGTTTATCATTCATAGTGATCATGAATCACTTAAGTATTTGAAGAGTCAACACAAGTTACAAAAGAGGCATGCTAAGTGGTTGGAATTCATTGAACAATTCACATATGTTATTAAATACAAGAAAGGAAAATCCAATGTGGTGGCTGATGCTTTGTCAAGAAAAATTAATCTATTAGCCACATTGGGAGCTCAAATTCTTGGATTTAATAACATTCTTGAATTATATTCACAAGATCTTGACTTTGCTCATATCTATGAGGAATGTCTCAATAAACCTCAAGGAGGATTCTATGTGAAAGAGGGGTATCTTTTTAAAGAAGGAAAAATTTGCATTCCTCAAGGTTCACATAGAAAACTCCTTGTTAAAGAGACACATGAGGGAGGATTAATGGGACATTTTGGGGTAGAAAAGACCCTTGGCATGTTGAAAGAAAAATTCTTTTGGCCTCACATGAGAAGGGATGTTCAAAGGCATTGCTTTAAGTGTATAACTTGTTTAGAAGCTAAATCTAAATCAATGCCTCATGGACTTTATACTCCTTTGGATGTTGCTTCCACCCCTTGGGAAGAGATAAGTATGGATTTTGTGTTAGGTCTTCCCAAAACTTCTAGGGGTTTTGATTCTATCTTTGTAGTGGTAGATAGATTTAGCAAAATGGCTCATTTTATACCTTGCCACAAAGTAGATGATGCAAGCAACATTGCAAAGTTATTCTTTAGAGATGTGGTTAAACTTCATGGTCTACCTAAGGTAATAGTTTCGGATAGAGATACAAAATTTCTTAGTCACTTTTGGAGGACCTTATGGTCTAGATTAGGGACTAAGTTATCTTTTTCTACTACTTGCCATCCTCAAACAGATGGTCAAACTGAGGTAGTAAATAGATCTCTTTCCACTTTACTAAGGGTAGTTCTAAAAGGCAATCACAATGTTGAGTTTGCCTACAATAGAGTAGTTCATGGAACTACTAAATTGTCTCCTTTTGAAGTTGTTTATGGTTTTAATCCTTTGACACCCATGGATTTAATACCCCTTCCAAATTCTATTGATTTTGTTCATGAAGAGGGGGTATCTAAATCTAAGTTTATCAAAGAATTACATCACAAGGTTAAAAATCAAATTCAACAACAAAATGAGAAATATGCCAAGCAACACAACAAGGGCAAGAAAGAGTTAATCTTCAATGAAGGTGATCTAGTTTGGGTTCATCTTAGAAAGGAAAGATTTCCTCAACTAAGAAAATCCAAACTCAATCCTAGAGGAGATGGACCTTTTAGAGTGATAAGGAGGATTAATAACAATGCATATCAACTTGATCTTCCTCCTGAATATGGTGTTCATGCTACCTTCAATGTATCTGATCTTAAACCTTTTTCAGGATTTGATAGTGAAGATGAAGACCTTTTGGATTTGAGGGCAAATCCTTCTCAAGAGGGAGGGGATGATACAAGAAGGCCTAGCACCATAGGACCCATCACAAGAGGGATTGCCAAAAAGCTCCAAGATGAGTATTCTTCCCAAGGTCAAATACTATTTGCTATTTTTGGATGGAAAATTGGAGAACAAGAAGATGTTACAAATTTGCCAAAACATGGAGAAGGGTAAAGTGGACATTTCCACACAAGAAGGGGTGTGCTTATCCTTCTATGGGGTGGCATTAGTAATTGTTTTCCTCATGTAAACTCATTTCTCACGTGTTTCATAAGGCTTTCCAGAAGCCACACATTTAGCACATGGTTAGCATTTCAGATCTAGAAAAAACGTGTAAAAGGCTTGCTTAAGCTTTGAGATTGATCTATAAAATCTCAATAGCAAAGCTTGTAGCTCACTTTTGAATATATTGAGTTTTACTATGCTGATGCATTTTTCCAGCAACCAAAACTCTGCCAAAAGTCACCTCTTATTGAGCTTTCCTTCTCCTTCTAGCTTCCTTCCAGTGAAGGCCTTCTGAGTTAGAGAATCCACTCACCATAGAGCTCTTCCTCCATCTCTGCATCCACTGAATTCACTATTCCGCTGCTGTTAAAAACACACTTCATTCCGCTGCCAGCTGCTTCTCGTGAGCCTACTACGACACTGCTCATGATTCAATTCATCATTCCACTACCTTCAACCCACACCTCTGCTGGAGCAACTTCATCACTTCCTCCATTTCCTCCACTTCCTTCGCTTCCTCCAGTTCGTCCACTTCTCTAGTTCGTCACTTCTTCTACTTCCTCCACTTCTTCCACTTTGTTCACTTCGTGAATGATAGCTCCAGCTTTGGTGCTATTCTGCAGATCCGTGAGCTTCCAGGGAAGAAAGGCATTGACAGCGGAAGAACAAAGTGAAACAGTTTAGACTGTGCAGTGGCAGAGTATGAATATGTGGAAAAAGAGTTTGGATGAGGTGCTTTGGGGAAATGGTGCTAGCTCAGACGGCCTTCATCAATGGAAGGAAGCTAGAGGAGATTTGGTAGGAAGCACAGGGTGACTTTCGGTGGGAGAAGAAGCTGGAAATTGCATCAGCAAATCTATTCTCTCAATTCATCAAAAGTGAGCTACAAGCTTTGCTTATGAGATTTTATAGATCAATCTCAAAGTTGAAGCAAGCCTTTTACACGTTTTCTTTAGATCTGAAATGTTAATCATGTGCTAAATGTGTGGCTTCTATAAAGCCTTATGAAACACGTTGACAATTGCATTTTACATGTGAAAAAATGAAAAATTACTAATGCCACCCCATAGAATGATAAGCACACCCCTTCTTGTGTGTAAATGTCCATTTTACCCCTGTCCATGTTTTGGCAATTTTGTAACATCTTCTTGTTCTCCAATTGTCCATCCAAAAATAGCAAATAGTATTTGACCTTGGGGAGAATACTCATCTTGGAGCTTTTTGGCCATTCCTCTTGTGATAGGTCCAATGGTTCTAGGCCTTCTTGTATCATCCCCTC
Organism: Vigna umbellata; assembly: GCF_029865625.1. NCBI lineage: Eukaryota > Viridiplantae > Streptophyta > Magnoliopsida > Fabales > Fabaceae > Vigna > Vigna umbellata. Next base: position 16,429,086 of record NC_142170.1, on the reverse strand, counting down.
CCTCTTGAGAGGGATTTGCCCTCAAATCCATAGGATCGTCATCTTCACTTGCATAACCTGCAAAAGGTTTAAGGTCAGATACATTGAAGGTAGCATGAACACCATATTCAGGAGGAAGATCAATTTGATATGCATTGTTATTTATCCTCCTGATCACTCTAAAAGGTCCATCTCCTCTAGGATTGAGTTTGGATTTTCTTAGTTGAGGAAATCTTTCCTTTCTAAGATGAATCCAAACTAAATCTCCTTCATTGAAGATTAACTCTTTCTTGCCCTTATTATGTTTCTTGGCATATTTCTCATTTTGTTGTTGAATTTGAATTTTAACCCTTTGATGTAAATCTTTGATAAAATTAGATTTAGATACCCCATCTTGATGAACAAAATCAATAGAATTTGGAAGGGGTATTAAATCCATGGGTGTCAAAGGATTAAAACCATAAACAACTTCAAAAGGAGAAAATTTAGTAGTTCCATGAACTACTCTATTGTAGGCAAACTCAACATGAGGCAGGTACTCATCCCAAGATTTGTGATTTCCTTTAAGAACTACCCTTAGTAAAGTGGAAAGAGATCTATTGACTACTTCAGTTTGACCATTTGTTTGAGGATGGCAAGTAGTAGAAAAAGATAACTTAGTCCCTAATCTAGACCATAAGGTCCGCCAAAAGTGACTAAGAAATTTTGTATCTCTATCCGAAACTATTACCTTAGGTAACCCATGAAGTTTAACCACATCTCTAAAGAATAACTTTGCAATGTTGCTTGCATCATCTACTTTGTGGCAAGGTATAAAATGAGCCATTTTGCTAAATCTATCTACCACCACAAAGATAGAATCAAAACCCCTAGAAGTTTTTGGAAGACCTAGCACAAAATCCATACTTATCTCTTCCCAAGGGGTGGAAGCAACATTCAAAGGAGTATACAGTCCATGAGGCATTGATTTAGATTTAGCTTCTAAACAAGTTATACACTTAAAGCAATGCCTTTGAACATCCCTTCTCATGTGAGGCCAAAAAAATTTCTCTTTCAACATGACAAGGGTCTTTTCTACCCCAAAATGTCCCATTAATCCTCCCTCATGTGTCTCTTTAAATAGGAGTTTTCTATGTGAACCTTGGGGAATGCAAATTTTTCCTTCTTTAAAAAGATACCCTTCTTTCACATAGAATCCTCCTTGAGGTTTATTGAGACATTCCTCATAGATATGAGCAAAATCAAGATCTTGTGAATATAATTCAAGAATGTTATTAAATCCAAGAATTTGAGCTCCCAATGTGGCTAATAGATTAATTTTTCTTGACAAAGCATCAGCCACCACATTGGATTTTCCTTTCTTGTATTTAATAACATAAGTGAATTGTTCAATGAATTCCAACCACTTAGTATGCCTCTTTTGTAACTTGTGTTGACTCTTCAAATACTTAAGTGATTCATGATCACTATGAATGATAAACTCCTTGGCAACAAGATAATGTTCCCAAGTTTGAAGAGCCCTCACAAGTGCATAGAGTTCTTTGTCATAGGTGGGGTAATTACAAGAGGCACCATGAAGTTTTTCACTAAAGTATGCAATTGGGTGTCCTTCTTGTAATAGTACTGCACCTATGCCAAATCCTGAAGCATCACATTCTAGCTCAAAAGTTTTGGAAAAATTTGGCAAAGCTAGAATGGGTGCTTGTGTGAGCTTCTCTTTGAGTAGCTCAAAAGCCTTTTGTTGTTTATCCCCCCAATGGAATGTAACATCTTTTTTCACCAACTCATTGAGGGGTGAAGCAAGACTAGAGAAGTTAGGAACAAATCTTCTATAAAAACTTGCCAACCCATGGAAGCTCCTTACTTCTCCTACATTCTTTGGAGGAGGCCAATCTTGGATGGCCTTTATTTTTTCTGGGTCCACATGAACCCCATTTTTTGTGACCACAAATCCAAGAAATATGACACTATCAACACAAAAGGTACACTTGTCAAAGTTTGCAAACAATTTGTGTGTTCTAAGAATTGTTAAAACAACTCTCAAATGTTTTTCATGAGTTTGCAAATTTTGACTATATACCAAGATGTCATCAAAGTAAACAACTACAAACTTCCCAATGCAATCCCTAAGGACATGATTCATAAGTCTCATGAATATGCTTGGAGCATTTGTAAGACCAAAAGGCATAACTAGCCATTCATATAATCCAAACTTGGTCTTAAAGGCAGTTTTCCATTCATCACCTTCCTTAATTCTTATTTGGTGATAGCCACTTTTTAAATCTACCTTTGAAAATATTTGTGCTCCATGCAATTCATCCAACATATCATCAAGCCTAGGAATGGGATGTCTATACTTGATTGTGATGTTGTTGATAGCTCTACAATCACAACACATGCGCCACTTCCCATCTTTTTTTGGTACAAGTAACACTGGTACAGCACAGGGACTTAGACTCTTTTGAACTAAGCCTTTATCTAGCAACTCTTGGACTTGTGTCTCAATCTCCTTAGTTTCTTGGGGATTTGTCCTATAGGCTGGCCTATTAGGAAGAACTGCCCCTGGAATGAAATCAATTTGATGTTCAATTCTTCTTATGGGTGGAAGCCCTTTTGGAATTTCTTGTGGGAATAGATCATCAAATTCTTTCAAAAGTTTTTGAATGGATGGAGAAAGAGTTGAAGTCTTTGAATCACTAGTTGTGCATGTAAGTGTCCCTTGACAAAGAAGAAGATATGAAGGTTGCTCAACTTGAAGTGTATTGATTAAAGTCTTTTTGTTTAAAAGGACTTCATGTTGAGTGACCTTAGGTGGCACACTTGTTTCTATACCTCCCTTTCTTTTTGACTTTTTCTTTTGATCATGTTCTTCCTTTCTTAAAATCTTCATTTATGCTTGATCCTTAGCCACTTGGGTAGGAGTCAAAGGATGAAGCACAAACTTCTTGTCCTTTTGATGGATAGTGATGGTATTGGTTAGACCATGATGGATAATTTGATGATCAAATTGCCATGGTCTCCCCAATAACACATGACATGCTTCCATGGGAACTATATCACATAAAACTTCATCTTTGAAGTTCCCAATGGAAAATGCCAACTTCACTTGATTCTTGACTATTATATCCCCATCTTCATTTAGCCAATGAAGTTTATAAGGTTTTGGATGGGGTATAATATCAAGTTTCAACTTCTCAACCAACCTTGTGCTACAACAATTGCAACAAGACCCACTATCAACAATGAGAGAACAATGATTTTCTTGAATTTTACATCTTGTGTGAAAGATGTTCTCTCTTTGTGATATGTGTTCAAGACTTGGTTGGTTGCTAAGTATCCTTCTCACCATGAGAAGTTGCCCATCATCAGCATATATTTCCTCTTCCCTCTCTTCTTCCTCACTCTCACTTGTACTAGTTGGGGTGTCACTTTCACTACTATAAATGTCCTTGCCTTTCAAAATAATGTTTCTTTTTGTAGGACATTGAGTAGCTACATGACCCCTTCTTAGACATTTGAAGCATTTGATTTCACTTGTTCTTGTGTGTGAGGGTGTCTCTTTCTTGGGTCTCTCTTCTATTTTGGCTAGAGGTTTAAATGGCTCTTTTTCTTTAAAAATTTTCTTTTCAAAAGTAGGTTGAACTTGAATTCTTTTAGAAGAAGATTTTCTCAAGTTTTGTTGTTCTACCTTTATACACATTTGAACAAGATGATTTAAATCTCTATAAGGTAGAAGTTCAACCCTATCTCTTATGTCAAAATTGAGCCCACTTAAAAATCTAGCTAAAGTAGTTTCTGGACCTTCTACTACGCCTGCCCTCATCATATACAACTCCATCTTTTGTCTATATTCCTCAACTGTCATAGACCTTTGTTGTAACCTTTGGAGTTTATCCATGAGTTCTCTATTGTAGTAGGAGGGAATGTGTCTCCTCCTAAGGGCAGACTTGAGATCATTCCAATAGTGGATGGGAGGGGCTTGATGTCTAAGCCTCTCTTGGACCAAGGCAGTCCACCAATACATTGCATACCCTTGAAAACTTAGGGTAGCTAGAGAGACCTTCCTCTCTTCACTCACTTGGTGGCATTCAAACAATTGTTCTACCTTCATCTCCCAATCAAGATAAGCCTCTACATTGTCTTTCCCATGGAAGTGAGGCAACACCACATTGACTTCTTTAGCGGGTGGGGGTGCATGAGAATTTCTCCTATGCCTTCTAGAAGTAGAAGGCTGATGAGGGTAATAATCACCCAGACTCATAGACATCCCTCCCTCTTGAGAGTTTTCACTCTGACTTCCCCTAGACTTACTTTTCCTTATCATTCTCAACTCATCTTGAATAACAGCATTTTGAAGCTCTCTATTGACTTTTTCTTCATTCATTTCTCTTCTTATTTCCTTGAATTCATTAACTAAAGTTTGAAGAGAAAAATGTTCTTTTTCACTATCACTAATCCTAGGAGAATGCCTTCTAGACATTATGATGGACTTAAATGTTATTCTTGAAGTAAAGACTAGAGATTTCACTTGAAAGCAATATTCCAAGTAAGGGAGGTGATTCACTAGGAATGCTTAAGTACCAAGCCTTATCCTTGCCAAATATGCTTCTAGTTACTTACTAGAGTCCTTAGATCAAAATCACTCTTAAATCCAATTAAGTCTTAAAGACAACAAAGAAAAACACAAAGCAAAGAATAAGACACAACCTAACTCTAAATTCGGACCCCTAAGAGAGCTTCCTATATCGCACAAGATATATACTATCTAGTCGAGAATGGGACAAGCAATTAAAGTGAGGTCTCCTAGGTGAGGCTTAGATTTTGGATCTAAGACACACTCACCGTCTACCAATTTTAGAATGATGAGACTTTAAGTCAAGTTAGCAAATGAGTGAAGAACACTTATGAGCTCTTCCACTTCATTTGCTTGAAATGGCCACCTTACAAAAAGAACAAAAAAAAAAAAAGAAAACTGCTAATACAATTAGACTTTGCAAAAAAAAAGGAAAAGAGACAAGGTTTGACAATGCAACTTTGGCTTCTCTCAAATAAAACTGAGTGATTCTGGATGCAATCACGCAAGGCTCACAGTTGCAGCTAGGTGGAATTTAATTGGCAGCAATCAAACTGCTATCACAGTATCAGTAGCAGCTATGTTTCCAACAATTCAATTTCTGCAGCACCGTAGTCACCATGCCTTGTAATTATACCTCAACAGATTATAAATCAGCAATGATGAAGGATCTCTAGATAGCTCAATCCCATGTAATTATACCTCAACAGATTATAAATCAGCAAGAGATTAGAAAAGGAAATGAAGCAACTGCACAGAATTGTCTCAGAAAAATTACTGCACTACAACACCTTTTATCAAACAGGTGGTAGGCCAGAAAGCCAATGACTGAAAATAAAGCAAGAAAAGGAGATGCAAACACGGAGGCACAGCAAAAAGAACCTAGGAAAAGTTCTAGAGTATTTTAATAAAGCAAGAAATCAAAACAAGCTGCAATGGACTCAAATTCGGAGACTATTAGAAATTGATCAAACTGTTTGATGAATTGCCTGAATGAACAATCAGTTTGGTGCACCAAATTTTGCAGATTCAACTTGCACTGGCCAATCAGCTTTTTAATTTGCAATATTTGTTTCTGTTATATTGTTTTTAATCATTGAATACGTTTGACCAAGCTTTTGCTAACAAGTTTAGATTATTGGATTGCACCAAAATAGTTTGTACAAATAGCTTTATAGTATGCAGCTTGCACCAACAAAAGAAGACTAAAACTGGTGGTTTAGAGAATAAAATTGTGCAGGGTTATTTCAATGTAAAATTTCTTTGCATAACCAATTTTAATTCATCAAATCAAACGTGTTGATACTGAAATTTGATGCAGAAACTTATGATAACAGATTTTGACTCATTCAACCCTTTTTATGCAGCAAAATGAAGAACTCAACCACCCAGATTTTAGTGCACTAAATCAAACGACCTTTGAACACTGAAATGTGTCCATATACAGCATTTAAAACTTGTTAAAAGTGCTGGAAATAATTGCCAAGATGTTCAGCAGTGATCTAATACTGAAACAGAATAAAAAAAAATACTAGACTAATCAAAGCAGTGCAGTTCGGCCAACTGCAGATTGGATGCAATGTGAGTTTTCCAATGATGCTACTAAGCTTTTTGCAGAAGCAATTCAGTGTTTAGATGATGTGCATCAAGTACTAACTCAGTTTGGCATTCAATCACAGATCTAATTCACCAATTTCTTTCAAATAGACACACAAAACTATTCTACTGCTCAAAATTCTGAAACTGGAATTGGTATCACAACTCATGCACTTGAGCTCCTACTGAGTTTGTCATGGCTCATTTAGTGTGCAGATAATGACAACTTCTTCAGTTTATTCAGATATAGTAGAGCACACAAATTTTAAACCAGATTTGAAGACAGCACTGTAAACACACATGACTGACATTACAGGAAAAGATGCTCAAACAAAAAAAAAACTCAAACAACACAAATGGACCGATTAAAATGATGAGACACAATCAAAATAAAACTAGCACACAAGAACAGACTCAAACAGAACCTAATAACACCAGAAAATGAATAGAACAGTGAAACAGATTCAAAGACAGCAAAAGAGTATGATGACAGTGTGGAATTTAAAAAAAAGACACTTAGCTCACTGGTGCACTTCGAACCTGGGTCTGAATACCACATGATAGCTCCAGCTTTGGTGCTATTCTGCAGATCCGTGAGCTTCCAGGGAAGAAAGGCATTGACAGTGGAAGAACAAAGTGAAACAGTTTAGACTGTGCAGTGGCAGAGTATGAATATGTGGAAAAAGAGTTTGGATGAGGTGCTTTGGGGAAATGGTGCTAGCTCAGACGGCCTTCATCAATGGAAGGAAGCTAGAGGAGATTTGGTAGGAAGCACATGGGTGACTTTCGGTGGGAGAAGAAGCTGGAAATTGCATCAGCAAATCTATTCTCTCAATTCATCAAAAGTGAGCTACAAGCTTTGCTTATGAGATTTTATAGATCAATCTCAAAGTTGAAGCAAGCCTTTTACACGTTTTCTTTAGATCTGAAATGTTAATCATGTGCTAAATGTGTGGCTTCTATAAAGCCTTATGAAACACGTTGACAATTGCATTTTACATGTGAAAAAATGAAAAATTACTAATGCCACCCCATAGAAGGATAAGCACACCCCTTCTTGTGTGTAAATGTCCATTTTACCCCTGTCCATGTTTTGGCAATTTTGTAACATCTTCTTGTTCTCCAATTGTCCATCCAAAAATAGCAAATAGTATTTGACCTTGGGGAGAATACTCATCTTGGAGATTTTTGGCCATTCCTCTTGTGATAGGTCCAATGGTGCTAGGCCTTCTTGTATCAGTGAACTTCGTCCACTTAGTCAACTTCGTCCACATCGCCACTTCGTCCACTTCCTCCACTTCGTCCAGTTCGTCAACATCGTCCACTTTGTTCACTTCCTCCACTTCGTCAACTTCCTCCACTTCGTTCACTTCGTCAACTTCGTCCACTTAGTCCACTTTGCCACTTTGCCACTTCTTCCACTTCCTCCACTGCCTCCACTTCGTCCACTTTGTCCACTTCGTCCACTTAGTCAACTCCGTCCACTTCTCCACTTGGTCCATTGGGTCCACTTCCCCCACTCTCTGCACTTCCTCCACTTCCTCCACTTCCTACCCTTCGTCCATTTCCGCCTTTTCCTCCACTTCCTTCAGTTCATCCACTTCCTCCATTTCTTCCACTTTGTCAACTTCGTCTACTTAGTCCACTTCCCCCACTTCCTCCACTTCATCAACTTCCTCTACTTCGTCCACTTCCTCCACAACGTCCACTTCTTCCTCCACTTCGTCCATTTCGCCCACTTCGTCCACTTCATTTACTTCCTCCACTTCGTCTACTTCCTCCACTTCGTCAACTTCGTCCACTTCCTCCACTTCGTCCAGCTCCTCCACTTCGTCAACTTCGTCCACTTCGTCCACTTCGTCAACTTCGTCCACTTCTTCCACTTCGTCCACTTCGTCAACTTCGTCCACTACCTCCACTTCCTCCACTTCCTCCACTTCCTCCGCTTCCTCCCCTTCCTCCGCTTCCTCAGCTTCGTCCACTTCCTCCGCTTCCTTCAGTTCGTCCACTTCATCCACTTCGTCCACTTCGTCTCCTTCGCCCGCTTCACTTGCTTACTCCACTTCCTCCACATCCTCAACTTTTTCAACTTCTTCAACTTCCTCCACTTCCTCCACTTCCTCCACTTCCTCCGCTTCCTCCGCTTCCTATGCTCTCCGCTTCATCCACTTCGTCAACTTCGTTCACTTCGCCACCTCCTCCCCTTCCTCCACTTCGTCAACTTTATCCACTTCGTAAACTCCGTCAACTCTTTCCACTTCGTCCACTTCGTCAACTTCCTCCAGTTCCTCCGCTTCGCCCACTTCGCCCGCTTCCTCCACTCCCTCCACTTCGTCCACTTCGTCCACTTCCTGCACTTCCTCCACTTCCTCCATGTCATCAACTTCCTTCACTTCCTCCACTTCCTCCACATCCTCCACTTCGTCCACTTCGTCCACTTCCTCCACTTCCTCCACTTCCTCCACTTCCTCCACTTCTTCAACTTCGTCCACTTCGTTCACTTCGCCAAGTTCGCCTACTTCCTCCACTTCCTTCACTCGGTCCACTTCGTCAACTTCCTCCACTTCGTCCACTTCGTCCACTTCGTCAACTTCGTCCACTTTGTCAACTTCGTCCACTTCGTCCACTTCGTTCACTTCCTCCACTTCCTCCACTACCTCCATTTCCTCCACTTCCTCCACTTCGTCCACTTCGTACACCTCCTCCCCTTCCTCCCCTTCCTCCGCTTCCTCCGCCTCCTCCACTTCCTCCACTTCCTCCACGTCGTCCATTTCGTCCACTTCGTCAACTTCGTCCACTTCGTCCACTTCGCCCACTTTGCCCACTTCCGCCACTTCGTCCAATTGGTCTACTTCGTCAACTTCGTGCAATTCTTCCACTTCTTCCACTTCGTCAACTTCGTGAACTTGGTGCACATCGTCCAATTCGTCCAGTTCCTCTACTTCCTCCACTTTGTCCACTTCCTCAACTTCCTCTACTTTCTCCGCTTCATCCGCTTCCTCCACTTCCTCCGCTTCCTCCACTTCCTCCCCTTCCTCCACTTCCTCCACTTCATGCATTTCGCCGACGTCGTCCACTTCTCCACTTCCTCCCCTTCCTCCCCCTCGTCATCTTCGGTAACTTCGTCCACTTCGTCTACTTCGTCCACTTCGTCCTCTTCGTACACGTCCTCCCCTTCCTCCCCTTCCTCCACTTCCTCCGCTTCCTCCACGTCGTCCACTTCGTCAACTTCGTCAACTTCGTCCACTTCTCCCACTTCGTCCAGTTCCTCCACTTCCTCCACTTCGTCCAATTGGTCCACTTCGTTCACTTCGTCAACTTCGTCCACTTCCTTCACTTCCTCCGCTTGCTCCACTTCCTCCACTTCCTCCGTTTCCTCCGCTTCATCAACTTCGTCCACTTCGCCACTTCCTCCAGTTCCTCTGCTTCGTCCACTTCACCCAATTCATCCACTTCCTCCACTTTCTCCGCTTCCTCCACTTCCTTCGCTTCCTCCGCTTCTTCCGCTTCCACCGCTTCGTCAACTTCGTCAACGTCGTCCACTTCACCCAATTCGTCCACTTCCTCCACTTCGTAGACTTCCTCCACTTCCTCCACTTTCTCCGCTTCCTCCACTTCCTTCGCTTCCTCCGCTTCTTCCGCTTCCCCCGCTTCGTCAACTTCGTCCACTTCGCCACTTGCTCCGCTTCTTCCAGTTCGTCCACTTCCTCCGCTTTGTCCACTTCGTCCACTTCGTCAACTTCGTCAACTTCGTCCACTTCGCCAACTTCGCCCACTTCCTCCACTTCCTCCACTACGTGAACTTGGTCCACTTCGTCAACTTCCTCCACTTCGTCAACTTCCTCCACTTCGTTAACTTCGTCCACTTCATCAACTTCGTCCACTTCGTCCACTTCGTCAACTTTGTCGACTTCGTCCACTTCGTCGACTTCGTCAACTTCGTCCACTTCCTCCACTTCATCCACTTCCTGCACTTCCTCCGCTTCTTCCACTTTCACAACTTCCTCCACTTCCTCGAGTTCCTCCACTTCCTCGACTTCCTCCACTTCGTCCACTTCGTCCACTTCGTCAACTTTGCCAACCTCGTCAACTTCGTCAACTTGGCCAACTTCGTCAACTTCGTCCACTTCATCCCCTTCGTCCACTTCATCCACTTCCTCCACTTCGTCCACTTCGTCAACTCCGTCAACTTCGGCCACCTCGTCCACTTCCTCCGGTTCCTCCGTTTCTATTGCTTCCTTCCCTTCCTCCCTTTCATCAACCTCATCCACTTGGCCAACTTCGTCATCTTCGTCAACTTGGCCAACTTCGTCCACTTACTCCGCTTCCTCCACTTCCTCCACTTCCTCCGCTTCCTCCGCATCCTCCACTTCGTCCATTTCGTCAACTTCGTCCACTTCGTCAACTTCGTCCACTTCCTCCACTTCTACACTTCGTGAACTTTGTCTAGTTCGTCCACTTCCTCCACTTCATCCATTTCGCCCCCTTTTTCCATTTCGTCCACTTCGTCAACTTCTTCCACTTGGTCAACTTCCTCCACTTCCTCCGCTTCGTCCACTTCATCAACTTCGTCCACTTCGTCAACTTTGTCAACTTCCTCCACTTCGTCCACTTCCTCCTCTTCCTCCTCTTCGTCCACTTCCTCAACTTCGTCCACTTCGTCTACTTCGCCTACTTCGCCCACTTCCTTCACTTCCTCCACTTCCTCCACTTCCTCCACTTCCTCCACTTCCTCCACTTCGTCAACTCCGTCCACTTCGTCCACTTCGCCCACTTCGTCCACTTCCTCCATTTCCTCAACTTCATCCACTTCGCCCAGTTCGGCCACTTCCTCCACTTCCTCAACTTCGTCCATTTCCTCCACTTCGTCCACTTCGTGCACTTCGTCAACTTCGTCCACTTCCTCCACTTTGTCCACTTCCTTTACTTCCTTCACTTCCTCCACTTCGTCCTCCACTTCCTCCACTTCCTCAATTTCGTCCACTTCGTCAACTTCATCCACTTCGTAAATTTCGTCAACTTTGTCCACTTCGTTAAGTTGCTCCACTTCGTCCACTTCGCCACTGCGCCACTTTGTCCACTGCTCCACTTCCTCCACTTCCTCCACTTCCTCCACTTCGTCAACTTCGTCCACTTCGTCGACTCCGTCAACTCCGTCAACTCCGTCCACTTCCTCCACTTCCACCGCTTCCTCCACTTCCTCGACTTCGTCAACTTCGTCCACTTTGCCACTTCTTCCACTTCCTTCACTTCCTCCACTTCCTCAACTTCCTCAACTTTCTCCACTTCGTCCACTTCATCCACTTCCTCCACTTTGTCAACTTCGTCCACTTTTCCACTTCCTCCATTTCCTTCACTTCGTCCACTTCCTCCACCTCCTCAACTTTCTCCACTTCGTCCACTTCCTCCACTTCGTCCACTTCGTCAACTTCCTCCACTTCGTCCACTTCATCAACTTCATGAATTTCGTCAACTTCTTCAACTTCGTCCACTTTGTCCACTTCGTAGACTTCGTCCACTTCGTCCACTTCGTCCACTTCATTCAATTCCTCCTCTTCCTCCACTACATCAACTTCCTTCACTTCCTCCACTTTGTCCACTTCGTACACTTACTCCACTTCCTCTACTTCCTCCCCTTCTTCCACTTCCTGCACTTCCTCCCCTTCCTCCACTTCCTCCGCTTCCTCCGCTTCCTCTACTTCCTCCACGTCATCCACTTCTTTCACTTCGCCCACTTAGCCCACTTCCTCCACCTCCTCCACTTCCTCCACTTCCTCCACTTCGTCCAATTGGTCCACTTCGTCAACATCGTCCACTTCGTCAACTTCGTCCACTTCCTCCACTCTCTCCACTTCCTCCACTTCGTCAACTTCGTCCACTTCCTCCACTTCTTCGACTTCGTCAACTTCGTCCAGTTCGTCCAGTTCGTCCAGTTCCTCCACTTTGTCCACTGCCTCCACTTCCTCCGCTTCATCCGCTTCCTCCACTTCCTCCGCTTCCTCCACTTTCTTCCGTTCCTCCACTTCATCCATTTCGCTAACTTCGTCCAGTTCGTCCACTTCGTCAAGTTCTCCACTTCCTCTGCTTCCTTCGCTTCCTCCGCTTCCTCCTCTTCCTCCCCTTCGTCAACTTCGTCCACTTCGTCCACTTCGTCCACTTCGTAGACTTCGTCAACTTCGTCCACTTTGTTCACGTCCTCCACTTCCTCCACTACCTCCACTTCCTCCACTTCCTCCACTTCGTACACTTCTTCCCCGTCCTCCCCTTCCTCCCCTTCCTCCACTTCCTCCGCTTCCTCCACTTCCTCCACGTCATCCACTTCGTCCACTTCGTCAACTTCGTCATCTTCGTCCACTTCGCCCACTTCGCCCACTTCCTCCACTTCCTCCACTTCGTCCAATTGGTCCACTTCGTCCACTTCGTCCTCTTCGTCCACTTCGTTCACGTCATCCACTTCGTCCACTTTGTCCACTTCGTCCACTTCATCAACTTCGTCCACTTCGTCAACTTTGTCAACTTCCTGCACTTCGTCCACTTCGTCCACTTCCTCCGCTTCCTCCGCTTCGTCAACTTCGTCCACTTTGCCACTTCCTCCAGTTCCTCTGCTTCGTCCACTTCATCCACTTCCTCCACTTCGTAGACTTCCTCCACTTCCTCAACTTCCTGCACTTCGTCCGGTTCCTCCACTTCCTTCGCTTCGTCCGCTTCCTACGCTTCCTCCGCTTCCTCCACTTCATCAACTTCGTCCACTTCGTCCACTTCGTCCACTTCGTCCACTTCGTCCACTTCGTCCACTTCGTCAACTTTGTCAACTTCGTCCACTTCATCCACTTCGTCCACTACCTCCACTTCCTGCACTTCCTCCGCTTCGTCCACTTCGCCACTTCGTCACTTCTTACACTTCCGCAACTTCCTCCACTTCCTCCACTTCGTCAACTTCGTCCACTTCGTCCACTTCGCTTACTTCGTCAACTTTTCCAACTTTGTCAACGTGGCCAACTTCGTCCCCTTCGTCCACTTCATCCACTTCGTCCACTTCGTCGACTTTGTCAACTCTGTCAACTCCGTCCACCTCGTCCACTTCCTCCGCTTCTTCCGCTTCCTTCCCTTACTCCACTTCGTCAACTTCGTCCACGTCGTCCACTTGGCAAACTTCGTGAACTTCGTCAACTTGGCCCACTTTGTCCACTTCCTCGACTTCCTCCACTTCATCAACTTCGTCCACTTCATCCACTTCGTCCACTTCGTTCACTTCGTCAACTTTGCCAACTTCATCAACTTGGCCAACTTCGTCCCCTTCGTCCACTTCATCCACTTCGTCCACTTCGTCCACTTCGTCCACTTCGTCAACTCCGTCAACTCCGTCCACCTTCCCTTCCTCCACTTCGTCCATGTCGTCCACTTGGCGAACTTCGTGAACTTCGTCAACTTGGCCAACTTCGTTCATTTCCTCCGCTTCCTCCACTTCCTCCACTTCCTCCACTTTGTCCACTTCGTCCACTTCATTTACTTCATCAACTTCGTCCACCTCGCCCACTTCGCCCACTTCCTCCACTTCCTCAACTTCGTCAACTTCGTCCACTTCGCGAACTTCATCCACTTCCCCCACTTCCTCCACTTCCTCCGCTTCCTCTGCTTCGTCAACTTCGTCCACTTTGCCACTTCCTCCAGTTCCTCCGCTTCGTCCACTTCATCCACTTCCTCCACTTCGTAGACTTCCTCCACTTCCTCCACTTCCTCTGCTTCCTCCACTTCCTTCGCTTCGTCCGCTTCCTCCGCTTCCTCCTCTTCGTCAACTTCGTCCACTTCGTCAACTTTGTCAACTTCGTCCACGTCGTGCACTACGTCCACTTCCTTCATGATACATCCTAGGAGATGTGGAGAAGCAGATCCGTGAGATTGGAGGTGCAGGGAGGCTTGAACAGCTTGCGGAAACCAATGGAACAGTAGCATGGGCAGCTGCAGACTTGGAGTTTTGTGAGCAGATTGATGAAGAGTTTTGGATGTGAAGCAGCGGATGTTTGGAGTTTAAGGTGAATGGATATGGAGGCTAGCTTGGAGAGGTGATTCACAACTCAGAAGGCTTCCTAGAGTGGAAGGAAGTTGCAATGGAAATCAAGCTAAGAAGTGACTCTTGGAGAAGGAATTTGCTATGCATTTCAGCAGAAATTCTTTAATACAATCCAAAAGTGATTTACAAGCTTTTCCTATGAGATTTTATAGATTAATCTCAAGGCTCTAAGCACTCAACTTTCACGTGGCAGATCTGAACCCATGTGCTACATGTATAGCGTCTAAAACACGTGAAAATCAAGTTTTATGTGAAGAAAAACAATTACTCATGCAGCCCCATAGAAGGATAAGTACACCCCTTTTGTATAGAAATGTCCTTTTTACCCTTCTCCATGTTTTGGCAGATTTGGCATATCTTCTTGTTCTCCAATTTTCCATCCAAAGATAGCAAATAGTACTTTACCTTGAGGAGAATATTCATCTTGGAGCTTTTTGGCCATTCCTCTTGTGATGGGTCCTATGGTGTTAGACCTTCTTGTATCATCCCCTCCCTCTTGAGAAGGATTTGCCCTCAAATCCAAAAGATCTTCATCTTCACTATCAAATCCTGCAAAAGGTTTAAGATCAGATACATTGAAGGTAGCATGAACACCATATTCAGGAGGAAGATCAAGTTGATATGCATTGTTATTAATCCTCCTGATCACTCTAAAGGGTCCATCTCCTCTAGGATTGAGTTTGGACTTTCTTAGTTGAGGAAATCTTTCCTTTCTAAGATGAATCCAAACTAAATCTCCTTCATTGAAGATTAACTCTTTCTTGCCCTTATTATGTTTCTTGGCATATTTCTCATTTTGTTGTTGAATTTGAATTTTAACCCTTTGATGTAAATCTTTAATAAATTTAGATTTAGATACCCCATCTTGATGAACAAAATCAATAGAATTTGGAAGGGGTATTAAATCCATGGGTGTCAAAGGATTAAAACCATAAACAACTTCAAAAGGAGACAATTTAGTAGTTCCATGAACTACTCTATTGTAGGCAAACTCAACATGAGGAAGATACTCATCCCAAGATTTGTGATTACCTTTTAGAACTACCCTTAGTAAAGTGGAAAGAGATCTATTTACTACCTCAGTTTGACCATCTGTTTGAGGATGGCAAGTAGTAGAAAAAGATAACTTAGTCCCTAATCTAGACCATAAGGTCCTCCAAAAGTGACTAAGAAATTTTGTATCTCTATCCGAAACTATTACCTTAGGTAGACCATGAAGTTTAACCACATCTCTAAAGAATAACTTTGCAATGTTGCTTGCATCATCTACTTTGTGGCAAGGTATAAAATGAGCCATTTTGCTAAACCTATCTACCACCACAAAGATAGAATCAAAACCCCTAGAAGTTTTGGGAAGACCTAACACAAAATCCATACTTATCTCTTCCCAAGGGGTGGAAGCAACATTCAAAGGAGTATAAAGTCCATGAGGCATTGATTTAGATTTAGCTTCTAAACATGTTATACACTTAAAGCAATGCCTTTGAACATCCCTTCTCATGTGAGGCCAAAAGAATTTTTCTTTCAACATGCCAAGGGTCTTTTCTACCCCAAAATGTCCCATTAATCCTCCCTCATGTGTCTCTTTAACAAGGAGTTTTCTATGTGAACCTTGGGGAATGCAAATTTTTCCTTCTTTAAAAAGATACCCCTCTTTCACATAGAATCCTCCTTGAGGCTTATTGAGACATTCCTCATAGATATGAGCAAAATCAAGATCTTGTGAATATAATTCAAGAATATTATTAAATCCAAGAATTTGAGCTCCCAATGTAGCTAATAGATTAATTTTTCTTGACAAAGCATCAGCCACCACATTGGATTTTCCTTTCTTGTATTTAATAACATAAGTGAATTGTTCAATGAATTCCAACCACTTAGCATGCCTCTTTTGTAACTTGTGTTGACTCTTCAAATACTTAAGTGATTCATGATCACTATGAATGATAAACTCCTTGGCAACAAGGTAATGTTCCCAAGTTTGAAGAGCTCTCACAAGTGCATAGAGTTCTTTGTCATAGGTGGGATAATTACAAGAGGCACCATGAAGTTTTTCACTAAAGTATGCAATTGGGTGTCCTTCTTGTAATAATACTGCACCTATGCCAAATCCTGAAGCATCACATTCTAGCTCAAAAGTTTTGGAAAAATTTGGCAAAGCTAGAATGGGTGCTTGTGTGAGCTTCTCTTTGAGTAGCTCAAAAGCTTTTTGTTGTTTATCCCCCCAATGGAATGTAACATCTTTTTTCACCAACTCATTGAGGGGTGAAGCAAGACTAGAGAAGTTAGGAACAAATCTTCTGTAAAAGCTTGCCAACCCATGGAAGCTCCTTACTTCTCCTACATTCTTTGGAGGAGGCCAATCTTGGATGGCCTTTATTTTTTCTGGGTCCACATGAACCCCATTTTTGGTGACCACAAATCCAAGAAATATGACACTATCAACACAAAAGGTACACTTGTCAAAGTTTGCAAACAATTTGTGTGTTCTAAGAATTGTTAAAACAACTCTCAAATGTTTTTCATGAGTTTGCAAATTTTGACTATATACCAAGATGTCATCAAAGTAAACAACTACAAACTTCCCAATACAATCCCTAAGGACATGATTCATAAGTCTCATGAATGTGCTTGGAGCATTTGTAAGACCAAAAGGCATAACTAGCCATTCATATAATCCAAACTTGGTCTTAAAGGCAGTTTTCCATTCATCACCTTCCTTAATTCTTATTTGGTGATAGCCACTTTTTAAATCTACCTTTGAAAATATTTGTGCTCCATGCAATTCATCCAACATATCATCAAGCCTAGGAATGGGATGTCTATACTTGATTGTGATGTTGTTGATAGCTCTACAATCACAACACATGCGCCACTTCCCATCTTTTTTTGGAACAAGCAACACTGGTACAACACATGGACTTAGACTCTTTTGAACTAAGCCTTTATCTAGCAACTCTTGGACTTGTGTCTCAATCTCCTTAGTTTCTTGGGGGTTTGTCCTATAGGCTGGCCTGTTAGGAAGAACTGCCCCTGGAATGAAATCAATTTGATGTTCAATTCCTCTTATGGGTGGAAGCCCTTTTGGAATTTCTTGTGGGAATAGATCATCAAATTCTTTCAAAAGTTTTTGAATGGATGGAGAAAGAGTTGAAGTCTTTGAATCACTAGATGTGCATGTAAGTGTTCCTTGACAAAGAAGAAGATATGAAGGTTGCTCAACTTGAAGTGTATTGATTAAAGTCTTTTTGTTTAAAAGGACTTCATGTTGAGTGACCTTAGGTGGCACACTTGTTTCTATACCTCCCTTTCTTTTTGACTTTTTCTTTTGATCATGTTCTTGCTTTCTTAAAATCTTCATTTGTGCTTGATCCTTAGCCACTTGGGTAGGAGTCAAAGGATGAAGCACAAACTTCTTGTCCTTTTGATGGATAGTGATGGTATTGGTTAGACCATGATGGATAGTTTGATGATCAAATTGCCATGGTCTCCCCAATAACACATGACATGCTTCCATGGGAACTATATCACATAAAACTTCATCTTTGAAGTTCCCAATGGAAAATGCCAACTTCACTTGATTCTTGACTATTATATCCCCATCTTCATTTAGCCAATGAAGTTTATAAGGTTTTGGATGGGGTATAATATCAAGTTTCAACTTCTCAACCAACCTTGTGCTACAACAATTGCAACAAGACCCACTATCAACAATGAGAGAACAATGATTTTCTTGAATTTTACATCTTGTGTGAAAGATGTTCTCTCTTTGTGATATGTGTTCAAGACTTGGTTGGTTGCTAAGTATCCTTCTCACCATGAGAAGTTGTCCATCATCAGCATATATTTCCTCTTCCCTCTCTTCTTCCTCACTCTCACTTGTACTAGTTGGGGTGTCACTTTCACTACTATAAATGTCCTTACCTTTCAAAATAATGTTTCTTTTTGTAGGACATTGAGTAGCTACATGACCCCTTCCTAGACATTTGAAGCATTTGATTTCACTTGTTCTTGTGTGTGAGGGTGTCTCTTTCTTGGGTCTCTCTTCTATTTTGGCTAGAGGTTTAAATGGCTCTTTTTCTTTAAAAATTTTCTTTTCAAAAGTAGGTTGAACTTGAATTCTTTTAGAAGAAGATTTTCTCAAGTTTTGTTGTTCTACCTTTATACACATTTGAACAAGATCATTCAAATCTCTATAAGGTAGAAGTTCAACCCTATCTCTTATGTCAAAATTGAGCCCACTTAAAAATCTAGCTAAAGTAGTTTCTGGACCTTCTACTATGCCTGCCCTCATCATGTACAACTCCATCTTTTGTCTATATTCCTCAACTGTCATAGACCTTTGTTGTAACCTTTGGAGTTTAACCATGAGCTCTCTATTGTAGTAGGAGGGAATGTGTCTCCTCCTAAGGGCAGACTTGAGATCATTCCAATAGTGGATGGGAGGGGCTTGATGTCTAAGCCTCTCTTGGACCAAGGCAGTCCACCAATACATTGCATACCCTTGAAAGCTTAGGGTAGCTAGAGAGACCTTCCTCTCTTCACTCACTTGGTGGCATTCAAACAATTGTTCCACCTTCATCTCCCAATCAAGATAAGCCTCTACATTGTCCTTCCCATGGAAGTGAGGCAACACAACATTGACTTCTTTAGGGGGTGGGGGTGCATGAGAATTTCTCCTATGCCTCCTAGAAGTAGAAGGCTGATGAGGGTAATAATCACCCAGACTCATAGACATCCCTCCCTCTTGAGAGTTTTCACTCTGACTTCCCCTAGACTTACTTTTCCTTATCATTCTCAACTCATCTTGAATAACAGCATTTTAAAGCTCTCTATTGACTTTCTCTTCATTCATTTCTCTTCTTATTTCCTTGAATTCATTAACTAAAGTTTGAAGAGACAAATGTTCTTTTTCACTATCACTAATCCTAGGAGAATGCCTTCTAGACATTATGATGGACTTAAATGTTATTCTTGAAGTAAAGACTAGAGATTTTCACTTGAAGCAATATTCCAGGTAAGGGAGGTGATTCACTAGGAATGCTTAAGTACCAAGCCTTTTCCTTGCCAAATATGCTTCTTGCTACTTACTAGAGTCCTTAGATCAAAATCACTCTTAAATCCACTTAAGTCTTAAAGACAACAAAGAAAAACACAAAGCAAAGGAAGGACACAACCTAAACTCTAAATTCGGACCCCTAAGAGAGCTTCCTATTCGCACAAGATATATGTTATCTAGTCGAAAATTGGAAAAACCATTAAAGTGAGGTCTCCTAGGTGAGGCTTAGACTTTGGATCTAAGACACACTCACCGACTACTCAATTTTAGGTTGTGAGACTTCTTTGAGTCTAGTTACAAATGAGGGAAGAGCACTTGTGAACTCTAGCACCTCACTTGCTTGGATTTGGAACTTACAACCAAAGAAAAACAATGGAAGTTACAAAGAAATTTGGTAAATTGGAAAGGAAAAGTTAAAAATAGGCTAAGGGACAATGTATGCAGCTTTGGTTGCTCTCAAAGAACTTGAATCTACTGGATTCCAAACAATTCTCTCAGCTGCAAGGTGCTTAAACCAAGAAATTAATTTTCTGCAGTATAGAATGCTGCTGCAGTCACGGTTTTTCCTTCTTCAAGGTTCAACTTCATTCACTTTTCTTCACCAA
The DNA here is from genome assembly GCF_029865625.1 of Vigna umbellata. Lineage (NCBI taxonomy): Eukaryota > Viridiplantae > Streptophyta > Magnoliopsida > Fabales > Fabaceae > Vigna > Vigna umbellata. The sequence goes on along the minus strand of NC_142170.1, from coordinate 16,409,203 downwards.
TTGAACTTCCTTTGATGCTTCCACTTGCAGTGAGCCATTTGAGTTATAGTTCACCTATCCAATAAACCAATTAGTCACAGAAACTACCACCACAATTGCCAGCAAAATCACATCCAAGTGACAGCAACACCAGGACTTTTGTCAAACAGATGGTGTGCAGAGTGTTCAAAATTCAGAAAGCAAGCAATTAAGTGGCTATCAATCACGGTGGCACATCAAAATGATCTTAGGAATGGCTCTAGAACAGAATTAAAACGCAATAAAAGACTTTAAATCAGAATCACACACGAATTGGCTATGCATTGAAAATTGACAAAACTGTTTGATGAAATGCCTGAATGAGTTGCACCAGATTTTTGCACCAGATTTCTGCACCAGATTTTTATACAATTCAAACTTCGAAACTGATGATGCAATGGTCCTAAGTGCCTTTTAACATTTGTAATATCTCTTTTGAATTGTTATCTTAATATTTTAAATGGACCATGGCTTTTACTGCATCTAAAAATGATGAATCAAACAAAGTAATGCAGTGCAGAATTTGACAGAAAAACCAGCACAGTATTGCAGCAGAGTCAATTTTTTTCAATGCAGAAAAATAGACCAAATGAACAGTACTGCACCTAGTTATTTTCCAATGATTCAAACATGTTTTGATGATGATTTATGACTTGTTGGAACTAATTGGATACATCAAAACTATATAAAACAGAAAATCACTACTGCAGTACCATATTTCAGCTAAATTTACCAACTAGCATGGTCAAATTTTGATTCAAAAGTAATTCTGACTTGAAAACAGCAAGGAGGAGTTAGAAATGGTATTTGAAATTTGCACAAATGCAGAAATTCAGTGTTGATGATGATTAGCAATGATCTAATACTAACCACACACAATTAAGCAAAATTGACTCAAGGAAACTCATGCATCTCGGCCAAATGCTTGGACACTCTTGCCACATGACAAACTATTTGGAATCAACTCATTTCATCTTCCAAATGGTTCAGACAATGGATCAACCAACTGCTGTTCAATAGAACAGTAAATGACCATAAAAAGAGTGGCAATGCAGCACAAAAACAGAACTGAAATGCTGTCAGGATTTTAAAAAAAAACTGCACAGATTTTGAGTTTGAATGATAGATCTAAACACCTGAGCTCATTTCTGAAGTATTCATTGCTCTTACTTGGTGTAGCCACATTCAAACAACTCAGATTTTTGGTAAAACTTGGTAGAAAAACCAGATTTGATAACAAAACAGCAAAGTAACTAACAAGACTTAAGACAAAAACAGAAATGATGTTTAAATGGTAAAATAGACTCAAACAATTAATAACAGCCGAATAAAATGAAGGAAAACTCAAACAACGACAGCTAGTAGCCAATGAAATTAAGAGTAGATCCTAAACAAAGCAATGATTGATGAAACATTGCAGAATTTTTCAGAAAACAGCAAGACAACCAGGAAATTTTTTGACAGCAGATAAATGGAAGAAAATCTGGACTTATCTCACGGTTCTAGTTAGAACCTTGCTCTGAATACCACTTGATACATCCTAGGAGATGTGGAGAAGCAGATCCGTGAGATTGGAGGTGCAGGGAGGCTTGAACAGCTTGCGGAAACCAATGGAACAGTAGCATGGGCAGCTGCAGACTTGGAGTTTTGTGAGCAGATTGATGAAGAGTTTTGGATGTGAAGCAGCGGATGTTTGGAGTTTAAGGTGAATGGATATGGAGGCTAGCTTGGAGAGGTGATTCACAACTCAGAAGGCTTCCTAGAGTGGAAGGAAGTTGCAATGGAAATCAAGCTAAGAAGTGACTCTTGGAGAAGGAATTTGCTATGCATTTCAGCAGAAATTCTTTAATACAATCCAAAAGTGATTTACAAGCTTTTCCTATGAGATTTTATAGATTAATCTCAAGGCTCTAAGCACTCAACTTTCACGTGGCAGATTTGAACCCATGTGCTACATGTATAGCGTCTAAAACACGTGAAAATCAAGTTTTATGTGAAGAAAAACAATTACTCATGCAGCCCCATAGAAGGATAAGTACACCCCTTTTGTATAGAAATGTCCTTTTTACCCTTCTCCATGTTTTGGCAGATTTGGCATATCTTCTTGTTCTCCAATTTTCCATCCAAAGATAGCAAATAGTACTTGACCTTGAGGAGAATATTCATCTTGGAGCTTTTTGGCCATTCCTCTTGTGATGGGTCCTATGGTGTTAGACCTTCTTGTATCACTTCACTTCCTCCGCTTCGCCCACTTCGCCACTTCGTCACTTCTTACACTTCCGCAACTTCCTCCATTTCCTCGACTTCCTCCACTTCGCCAACTTCGTCCACTTCGTCCACTTCGTTCACTTCGTCAACTTGGCCAACTTCGCCAACTTCGTCCCCTTCGTCCACTTCATCCACTTCGTCCACTTCGTCGACTTTGTCAACTCTGTCAACTCCGTCCACCTCGTCCACTTCCTCCGCTTCTTCCGCTTCCTTCCCTTCCTCCACTTCGCCAACTTCGTCCACGTCGTCCATTTGGCGAACTTCGTGAACTTCGTCAACTTGGCCAACTTCGTCCACTTCCTCGACTTCCACCACTTCGTCAACTTCGTCCACTTCGTTCACTTCGTCAACTTTGCCAACTTCATCAACTTGGCCAACTTCGTCCCCTTCGTCCACTTCATCCACTTCATCCACTTCCTCCACTTCGTCCACTTCGTAACCTCCGTCAACTCCGTCCACCTTCCCTTCCTCGACTTCGTCAACTTCGTCCACTTCGTCCACGTCGTCCACTTGGCGAACTTCGTGAACTTCGTCAACTTGGCCAACTTCGTCCACTTCGTCCCCTTCGTCCACTTCATCCACTTCATCCACTTCGTCCACTTCGTCCACTTCGTAACCTCCGTCAACTCCGTCCACCTTCCCTTCCTCGACTTCGTCAACTTCGTCCACTTCGTCCACGTCGTCCACTTGACGAACTTCGTGAACTTCGTCAACTTGGCCAACTTCGTCCACTTCGTCCACTTCCTCCGCCTCCTCCACTTCCTCCACTTTGTCCACTTCGTCCACTTCATTTACTTCATCAACTTCGTCCACTTCGTCCACTTCGCCCACTTCGCCCACTTCCTCCACTTCCTCAACTTTGTCGACTTCGTCCACTTCGCGAACTTCATCCACTTCGTCCACTTCCTCCACTTCCTCCACTTCCTCCTCTTCGTCAACTTCGTCCACTTTCCCACTTCCTCCAGTTCCTCCTCTTCGTCAACTTCGTCCACTTCCTCCGCTTCCTCCACTTCCTTCGCTTCGTCCGCTTCCTACGCTTCCTCCGCTTCGTCAACTTCGTCCACTTCATTCACTTCGTCCACTTCGTCAACTTTGTCAACTTTGTCCACTTCGTCCACTACCTCCACTTCCTGCACTTCCTCCGCTTCGTACACTTCGCCACTTCGTCACTTCTTACACTTCTGCAACTTCCTCCACTTCCTCCACTTCCTCCACTTCGTCAACTTCGTCCACTTCGTTCATGTCGTCAACTTTGCCAACTTCGTCAACTTGGCCAACTTCGTCCCCTTCGTCCACTTCATCCACTTCGTCCACTTCATCAACTCCGTGAACTCCGTCCACCTCATCCACTTCCTCCGCTTCTTTCGCTTCCTTCCCTTCCTCCACTCCGTCAACTTCGTCAACTTCGTCCACTTCGTCCACGTCGTCCACTTGGCGAACTTCGTCAACTTGGCCCACTTCGTCCACTTCCACCACTTCCTCCGCTTCCTCCATTTCCTCCGCTTCCTGCACTTCCTCCACTTTGTCCACTTCGTGCACTTTGTCCACTTCATTTCCTTCATCAACTTCGTCCACTTCGTCCAATTCGCCCACTTCCTCCACTTCCTCAACTTCGTCGACTTCGTCCACTTCGCGAACTTCATCCACTTCGTCCACTTCCTCCACTTTCTCCACTTCCCCCACTTCTTCCACTTCGTCAACTTCGTCCAGTTGGTCCAGTTCCTCTACTTCCTCCACTTTGTCCACTTCCTCCACTTCCTCCGCTTCCTCCACTTCCTCCGCTTCCTCCACTTCCTCCACTTCATCTATTTCGCCCACTTCCTCCACTTCCTCCACTTCCTCCACTTCCTCCACTTCGTCAACTTCGTCCACTTCCTCCACTTCGTCCACTTCCTCCACTTTGTCAACTTCGTCCACTTCTTCAACTTCGTCCGCTTTATTCACTTCGTCCACTTCGTAGACTTCGTCAACTTCGTCAACTTCGTCCACTTCCTTCACTTCCTCCACTTCGTCCACTTCGTCCACTTCGTTCACTTCGTCCACTTCGTCCACTTCGTTCACTTCCTCCACTTCGTCCAGTTCATCCATTTCGTACACTTACTCCACTTCCTCCACTTCCTCCCCTTCCTCCCCTTCCTCCACTTCCTTCGCTTCCTCCGCTTCCTCCGCTTCCTCCCCATCCTCCACTTCCTCAACGTCGTCTTCTTCGTCCACTTCGCCCACTTCCTCCACTTCCTGCACTTCCTCCGCTTCCTCCACTTCCTTCGCTCCCTCCGCTTCCTCCACTTGGTTAACTTCGTCCACTTCGCCACTTGCTCCACTTCTTCCACTTCCTCCACTTCCTCGACTTTCTCCATGTTGTCCACTTCGTCAGCTTCTTCAACTTCGTCCACTTCGCCCATTTCCTCCACTTCCTCCACGTCGTCTTCTTCGTCCACTTCGCCCACTTCCTGCACTTCCTCCGCTTCCTCCACTTCCTTCGCTCCGTCCGCTTCCTCCACTTGGTTAACTTCGTCCACTTCGCCACTTGCTCCACTTCTTCCACTTCCTCCACTTTCTCCACGTCGTCCACTTCGTCAGCTTCTTCAACTTTGTCCACTTCGCCCATTTCCTCCACTTCTTCCACTTCCTCCACTTCTTCCACTTCCCGCACTTGGTCCACTTCGTCAACTTCATCCACTTCGTCCACTTCGTCAACTTCGTCCACTTTGTCCACTTCGTCAATGTCGTCCACTTCGTCCACATCGTCAACTTCGTCCACTTCGTCCACTTCGTTCACTTCCTCTACTTCCTCCACTTCCTCCACTTCCTCCACTTCCTCCACTTCCTCCACTTCGTACACTTCCTCTCCTTCCTCCCCTTTCCTCCCCTTAATCCGCTTCCTCCACTTCCTCCATTCCTCCAGGTTGTCCACTACGTCAACTTCGTCAACTTCGTCCACTTCGCCCACTTCGCCCACTTTCTCCACTTCCTCCACTTCGTCCAATTGGTCCACTTTGTCAACTTAGTCCAATTCGTCCACCTCGTCCACTTCCTCCACTTCCTCCCCTTCCTCCACTTCCTCCACTTCCTCCACTTCATGCATTTCGACATTTTGATGAGAGGGTCGCACCTCACACAAAAGTTGATTGCAAAATTAATGCAGTATAGTACTAGGAAGTGACTCCTAGGTCGTCTCTCAAGGACCAAATGTGGTTCGGGAATCAGGTCAAACACGTAGTGGGGGGTGTTTAAGAGTTTTTACGATAATAAATGAACTAAATTAAAATGGAAATTAAACACAATCGAACATAATTGAAAACAAAGTGAATATTAAAATTTAAATAAAGAGAAAAAAAAAGAAAAAAAATAAAAATAAAAATAAGTCACTAAAAAAAACTTAGAAGCATTTAATAAAACATGCATATGCGTAAGGAAAATTGGAATGAAAACATAAGTTGGTGAATAAAAAAAAAACTATTAAACGGTGATAAATCAAAAGTGCAATTTTGCTTTAGCCATGAAGGCACCGTGCAGCATGAAACAAGACTTTTTAATTCCATCATGTGAATTAATTAAAGTGCAATAATCCAAAGCTAATAAAAAAAATAAATCTAAAGTGCAATAATCCAAAGCTAATTAAAAAAAAGGCATCATTAATCAGCGCATGTGTATCCTAAAATTCTCTCCCAAACCGTAACACCTGCTGCACCATTTTTCATTCAATAAAAAAAACTAAAAATAACAAAACGTTCTTACATAGGGTCCGTGAGCTCCCGTTGATGAAAATTTCCAAACATTCAAAACAAAAGCCCCCCAAGGTGGCGGCTGGACCATCCATGATTTAAAGCAACATAAATCACTGCTGGAATCAAATCACTGCACGGAACAAAATTAAAGCATTGTCCATATTGTCTAAAGAAAGAAACAATCGTTTTTCTGCTAGAATAAAAACTGAGCTGCTGGAACCGAGAAAGAACCGAGAGCTGCAGGAATAAAATCTCTAGTGCTCTCCAAAATAAATCACCGCTCTATCTTGCTCCTCACTGTCCTTGCTACCTTCCAGCTCAATTCAAACGTAGAGAAGAACTCAACCGTAACCCTCCATGCTTTCTTTCTCCCACTCTCCCCTCCTAGGTCACATTTCCTTTCTCCAGCTCTCCCCTCTTTTTACTGTGGCCGCTGGACCGAGTGAAGGATTGCTGGACCGTCTCAAGCTGCTGGATCAAGGTGAAGATAGCTGGGCTTGCTAACTGGATGCGCTGCTTCTGCTGGACCGTGATGGACGCTGCTTTCAAGCTTGCTGGATGCTTCCTCCACCAGGCCCTTGCGCGTGCTGCTTGAAGGCTGTGTTGGTGCTGTCTCGCTGGACGTGTTGAAGGCCTGCTTCTTGGACGCGTGCACCCCTCCAGTAGCAAGCCAACATTCTCTCTTCACCGTGCACACCACTCTTTCAAGCCCAAAATCCTCTATCCATGTGGGCCGTGTTGTGCTTTCATCCCAGCTGCTGGAAAGTTCAATTCTTAATTGCCAAAGTCCTTTTGATGTCCGTGGCTTAGTGTGGCAGCTGGACTTCTCCATGGAGTGTGCTGTCAGAAATTCCTTCTCATGGGCCCTCTCTTCTTTCAAGAACGTGGCAACTACTTAAGGACGTGGATGTGTGCCACTTATTCAATTGAATGTGCCTTTTCTTAATAACCCAAAAATGAATCCCGCCATTAATATCAAGTGCATTCTCCAAAATATAAAGTCTTGTGTTTGCACCTTAAAAATAAACCTCCAGGTCCAACTGTCATTTCTCTTTTAACTTTCAAATGTCCCAAAATATTATCCAACAATTTCCCTACAATTAATAATGCAAATAATTAGCTCAAATAATTCAAATTAATTAAAATAAGAATTTTTGGTCAAATTAAGCACAATTAGCAAAAACGGAAAAATACCGGACTTTTAAGCACAATTCCCTGATTAAATCTAGCACAATAAGCTAAGTGAAATTGAGAAAATATTGACTCATCAAAATAGACCACACTTAGTCTTTTGCACTCCTGGGCAAAATCAAGACGCAAATCAAGGAATAGTTCAAAGGACATCAAGGAAGTGACACAATCTCAGCAGATAGAAAACAGAGACTCACAAGGAAGCAAACAGAATTACACATTCCTCAAGAAATCTGGACAGAGAAAAGAAGTAGACAATTCCAACACAGAATGAATCAGAGAAAGCAGATACTCATGAAATCATCCAAGCAATTCAAGACATGGCAAAATGATTAATCAGCTCAAGAGGTGAATCAAAAGTAACAAAACCTCACAGATGCACTATCAGTGTTTCTCTCAAGTGTTTAGGGTAAATCAATGTCACTCAATGCACTCAAGAAAGCAAGCGTCAACAGACTTGGCAAGCCTCTAATATCAACACTCAAACACATGCATGTTCAAATCAAAAGGTCTTTTATGGGTGTAATTGGGCCAAGGACAAGGGAGGATAAATATGGATGAGAAGTTACAAACCAAAAGAAATAGAGGAGCAATGGGGAACAAGTGTAAACACAGTCAACTCACACCCAAAACCTCTAATTCAATCCTCTTCTTGACTCCATTATTCACAAATTTTTTTTATTTTTCTCATTTTTCTCTACTTCTTTTTTTTCATCCTGTCTCTTTTCTTTTCCCTCTTTTCAAAACAAAATTGTAAAAGACAAGATACACAACATATTTACGAAACAAAACAAGAAGAGGAACCAACTAGCCAATTCATCAGAATCCCCAGGAAGACCACACTTGTTCCCAAAACACTTCCAAAGCTCCAAAATTCCCTAAGGTTAAGTTAAACATGGTTTTTCACTTAGGGCTAGTGTATGAGCTTCAAAACAAAGAAATAGGGAAAGTACAGGCTCAAAAGGGATTATCAAAGGATCACAATAAGGTAGGCTTATTTGGCTAGAGTGGCTCAAGAACAAAATTGCCTTTATCACTTCCAAACATGCATATCAATCAAGAATTATCAACAAGAGTCAAGCCAAGGCATATGCGCAAGCAATCAAGAGATATATCACACACAAGAAAGAACATAAAGTGGCTCAAATCTCACACAGGGTAATTCTATCACAATCAATTCAACCTCTCAAACATCATAATCATCTTCCCAAGCAAAGAAAAGCAAGGATTTCAAGCCAAGTATCAGTGAAGTGAAGGTCAAGTCTACAACCCAAACAAAGTCCAGAAATCAAGAGAAACATGTAAAACTGTACACAAGACAAAACAAAAACTACCTAGAAAAGAAAAAAAAATTAACACGGAAAACAAAAACTAACAAAGAAAAATTAGAATCTCCCCCAATAGACCACACTTAAACTACACAGTGTCCTCAATGTGTCATAAGCATAAGACCAGAAATCAAAACAGTCAACAGATCATGGACAAGTGCAATAAAAGTAGGGAAAGGGGGAGAAGAGAGAAAGAAAACTCCCCTGGTCATGGTGGCAGTTGCCAATTTTGGACTTTCAGGGAGATGTTTTCCGCCATAGTATCCAGCAAGGAGGTTTTGAGGACGAACTGCTTCATCTTCCAAATCTGATCTAGCAGTGAAATGTTTTCCACAGCTGGATCTATGCAGTGATTGTTGATGAGCAGGTTCAACAGGTGCCTGCTAATCTTCAAACTATTGTGTATGTAAGCACCCTTGTCTTCCACTGGGGGTGCATGTTGGTCAAATTCATATGTACCTCCTACAGCATGGTTAGTACATTGTGGTTCCAAAGAATTGACACACAGGGGTATAACACCCAATCCCAGTGTAACAGGCTGAACAACAGATAAACTCTCAGAACATGAATCAATTTCAAATTCAGATACAATATCAACCACAGATTCAGATTCATGTTCAGTGCATGGAGAATAAACATACGAATTTGATATCAAAAATTGATTCTCATCATGCAGAGAGGAAGAATTAAAAACAGACTCATCAACAATACAATCACCAACATACCTATCAACAGCATAATCATCGACAACATAGTCAAAATTAGGTATGTTTTCCTCCACTTCCCTAAAGATTGGAAAAGTAGTGGAAGATGAAAATTGTCTACCTGATTCAAAATTACTGCTTATACCTGCCTGGTCCTCAAGATCTTCAGCAGTCTCCTCAGGTGCAAGAGTGGGGCCATAGGGCGATGGGAAAGTAGGTGGCGCAACAATAAGCTCATGACTCTTCTCCCCATCTTCTATGTCGATGCCACTATCATCATCAGGAATTAGAACAGTCTGAAATGGTGATTCCTCTAAATCTTGAGACTGTTCCTGATTGAGTTGAGTGGTCATCTGCCCTATCTGATTGCTCAAACATTGAAGGTGTGCTCTGTTCTCTTGCTGAAACTGAAGGTTCTGCATGGTCATCTGCTCCAACAACTCCTGCAATGTAAGCTCAGAAGTAGAAGGTTGAGGAGCTATCTGGGCAAACTCATAAAGTTGCAGCTGTTGTTGTTGCTGGACTGGCGGAGGCATACAAGCATTCTGAGATGGTGCTTCCTGATATTGCTGTGGAGCATCATACCATCCCAAACTAGGGTCATTCCATCCAGGATCGTTGCTGTAACCATACTGAGCGGGGAAGAATTCATCCAAGAACATATGCTTAAGATCTTCCCAAGAAGTGATAGATCCTGGAGGAAGACAATACAGCCAATCCCTTGCTGCTTCTTGTAATGAATGTGGGAATGCCCTTAAGAACATGTGATCAACCGGTACATGTGGAGGCTTCATTGAAGAGCAAATGCTGTGGAATTCCTCCAAATGTCTGTGTGGGCATTCACCTGCAAAACCATGAAACTTAGGCAGCAAATGTATCAGTCTAGTCTTGAGAACGCAATGAACATCATCCTCAGTAGGTGGAACCGGTTCCCAAAGAGAACTCTCAGAAGTCGGAGGATGAGCCATATTGCTCTCAACATACAAATCAGCAGAATATGAATCACAATCAAAGTAACATGCAGAAGGAGAATCATAATCAGAGGCACTGGCAGAATAAGCAGTATTCACAAAATCAAAATAGGTAGACATGGAAAAAGAAAAATACTAAAAATTACGAAACAAATAAAACACAACACATTTATACATGCAACACGCACACACAAAACAGAGCATCACAACACAACACAAGACAAAAACACAACACATACTAACACAACAAAAAGACCTAAGACCGAACCATTTGTCCCCGGCAACGGCGCCATTTTGATGAGAGGGTCGCACCTCACACAAAAGTTGATTGCAAAATTAATGCAGTATAGTACTAGGAAGTGACTCCTAGGTCGTCTCTCAAGGACCAAATGTGGTTCGGGAATCAGGTCAAACACGTAGTGGGGGGTGTTTAAGAGTTTTTACGATAATAAATGAACTAAATTAAAATGGAAATTAAACACAATCGAACATAATTGAAAACAAAGTGAATATTAAAATTTAAATAAAGAGAAAAAAAAAGAAAAAAAATAAAAATAAAAATAAGTCACTAAAAAAAACTTAGAAGCATTTAATAAAACATGCATATGCGTAAGGAAAATTGGAATGAAAACATAAGTTGGTGAATAAAAAAAAAACTATTAAACGGTGATAAATCAAAAGTGCAATTTTGCTTTAGCCATGAAGGCACCGTGCAGCATGAAACAAGACTTTTTAATTCCATCATGTGAATTAATTAAAGTGCAATAATCCAAAGCTAATAAAAAAAATAAATCTAAAGTGCAATAATCCAAAGCTAATTAAAAAAAAGGCATCATTAATCAGCGCATGTGTATCCTAAAATTCTCTCCCAAACCGTAACACCTGCTGCACCATTTTTCATTCAATAAAAAAAAACTAAAAATAACAAAACGTTCTTACATAGGGTCCGTGAGCTCCCGTTGATGAAAATTTCCAAACATTCAAAACAAAAGCCCCCAAGGTGGCGGCTGGACCATCCATGATTTAAAGCAACATAAATCACTGCTGGAATCAAATCACCGCACGGAACAAAATTAAAGCATTGTCCATATTGTCTAAAGAAAGAAACAATCGTTTTTCTGCTAGAATAAAAACTGAGCTGCTGGAACCGAGAAAGAACCGAGAGCTGCAGGAATAAAATCTCTAGTGCTCTCCAAAATAAATCACCGCTCTATCTTGCTCCTCACTGTCCTTGCTACCTTCCAGCTCAATTCAAACGTAGAGAAGAACTCAACCGTAACCCTCCATGCTTTCTTTCTCCCACTCTCCCCTCCTAGGTCACATTTCCTTTCTCCAGCTCTCCCCTCTTTTTACTGTGGCCGCTGGACCGAGTGAAGGATTGCTGGACCGTCTCAAGCTGCTGGATCAAGGTGAAGATAGCTGGGCTTGCTAACTGGATGCGCTGCTTCTGCTGGACCGTGATGGACGCTGCTTTCAAGCTTGCTGGATGCTTCCTCCACCAGGCCCTTGCGCGTGCTGCTTGAAGGCTGTGTTGGTGCTGTCTCGCTGGACGTGTTGAAGGCCTGCTTCTTGGACGCGTGCACCCCTCCAGTAGCAAGCCAACATTCTCTCTTCACCGTGCACACCACTCTTTCAAGCCCAAAATCCTCTATCCATGTGGGCCGTGTTGTGCTTTCATCCCAGCTGCTGGAAAGTTCAATTCTTAATTGCCAAAGTCCTTTTGATGTCCGTGGCTTAGTGTGGCAGCTGGACTTCTCCATGGAGTGTGCTGTCAGAAATTCCTTCTCATGGGCCCTCTCTTCTTTCAAGAACGTGGCAACTACTTAAGGACGTGGATGTGTGCCACTTATTCAATTGAATGTGCCTTTTCTTAATAACCCAAAAATGAATCCCGCCATTAATATCAAGTGCATTCTCCAAAATATAAAGTCTTGTGTTTGCACCTTAAAAATAAACCTCCAGGTCCAACTGTCATTTCTCTTTTAACTTTCAAATGTCCCAAAATATTATCCAACAATTTCCCTACAATTAATAATGCAAATAATTAGCTCAAATAATTCAAATTAATTAAAATAAGAATTTTTGGTCAAATTAAGCACAATTAGCAAAAACGAAAAAATACCGGACTTTTAAGCACAATTCCCTGATTAAATCTAGCACAATAAGCTAAGTGAAATTGAGAAAATATTGACTCATCAGTCCAATTGGTCCACTTTGTCAACTTAGTCCAATTCGTCCACCTCGTCCACTTCCTCCACTTCCTCCCCTTCCTCCACTTCCTCCACTTCCTCCACTTCATGCATTTCGACAACTTCGTCCACTTCGTAAACTTCTCCACTTCCTCCGCTTCCTCCGCTTCCTCCCCTTCCTCCTCTTCATCAACTTCGTGAACTTCGTCCACTACGTCCACTTCGTAGACTTCGTCAACTTCGTCAACTTCGTCTACTTCGTCTACTTCGTCTACTTCGTCTACTTCGTCCACTTCCTCCACTTCCTTCACTTCCTCCACTACCTCCACTTCCTCCACTTCCTCCACTTCCTCCACTTCCTCCACTTCCTCCACTACCTCCACTCCTTCCACTTCCTCCACTTTCTCCACTTCGTCCACTTCGTGCACTTCGTACACTTCCTCGCCTTCCTGCCCTTCCTCCCCTTCCTCCACTTCCTCCACTTTCTCCGCTTCCTCCACTTCGTTCGGTCCGTCCACTTCCTCCACTTCGTTAACTTCGTCCACTTCGCCACTTGCTCCACTTCTTCCACTTCCTCCACTTTCTCCATGACGTCCACTTCGTCAACTTCTTCCACTTCGTCAACTTCGTCCACTTCGTCCTCTTCGTCCACTTCGTCAACTTCCTCCACTTCGTCCACTTCCTCCACTTCCTTCACTTCCTCCACTACCTCCACTTCCTCCACTTCCTCCACTTCCTCCACTACCTCCACTTCCTCCACTTCCTCCACTTCGTCCACTTCGTCCACTTCGTGCACTTCGTACACTTCCTCGCCTTTCTCCCCTTCCTCCCCTTCCTCCACTTCCTCCACTTTCTCCGCTTCCTCCACTTCCTTCGGTCCGTCCGCTTCCTCCACTTCGTTAACTTCGTCCACTTCGCCACTTGCTCCACTTCTTCCACTTCCTCCACTTTCTCCATGACGTCCACTTCGTCAACTTCATTCACTTCGTCCACTTCGTCAACTTCGTCCACTTCGTCCTCTTCGTCCACTTCGTCAACTTCCTCCACTTCGTCCACTTCCTCCACTTCCTTCACTTCCTCCACTACCTCCACTTCCTCCACTCCCTCCACTTGCTCCACTACCTCCACTTCCTCCACTTCCTCCACTTCCTCCACTTCCTCCACTTTCTCCGCTTCCTCCACTTCCTTCGGTCTGTCTGCTTCCTCCACTCCGTTAACTTCGTCTAGTTCGCCACTTGCTCCACTTCCTCCACTTTCTCGATGACGTCCACTTCGTCAACTTCTTCAACTTCGTCCACTTCGCCCACTTCGCCCACTTCCTCCACTTCCTCCACTTGCTGGACTTGGTCCACTTCGTCAACTTCGTCAACTTCGTCCTCTTCGTCCAGTTCGTCAACTTCCTCCACTTCGTCCACTTCCTCCACTTCGTCCACTTCGTCAACCTCGTCCACTTCGTCGACTTCGTCAACTTCATCACTTTCGTCAACTTCTTTTTCTTCGTCCACTTCGTAGACTTCGTCAACTTCGTCCACTTCGTCCACTTCATTCACTTCCTCCGCTTCCTCCACTACCTCCACTTCCTCCACTTCCTCCACTTTGTCCACTTTGTACACTTACTCCACTTCCTCCACTTCCTCCACTTCCTCCACTTCTTCCACTTCCTGCACTTCGTCCCCTTCCTCCACTTCCTCCGCTTCCTCCGCTTCCTCCACTTCCTCCACGTCGTCCACTTCGCCCACTTCGCCCACCTCCTCCACTTCCTCCACTTCGTCCAATTGGTCCACTTTGTCAACGTCGTCCACTTCGTCAACTTCGTCCACTTCCTACACTTTCTCCACTTCCTCCACTTCGTCAACTTCGTCCACTTCGTCCACTTCTTCCACTTCGTCAACTTCGTCCAGTTCGTCCAGTTCGTCCAGTTCCTCCACTTCCTCCACTTTGTCCACTTGCTCCACTTACTCCACTTCCTCCGCTTCATCCGCTTCCTCCGCTTCGTCCACTTCCTCCCGTTCCTCCACTTCATCCATTTGGCCAACTTCGTTCAGTTCGTCCACTTTGTCCACTTCGTCAACTCCGTCCACCTCGTCCACTTTCTCCGCTTCTTCCGCTTCCTTCCCTTCCTCCACTTCGTCAACTTCGTTCACTTCTTCCACGTCGTCCACTTGGCGAACTTCGTGAACTTCGTCATCTTGGCCAACTTCGTCCACTTCGTCCACTTCCTCCGCTTCCTCCGCTTCCTCCGCTTCCTCCACTTCCTCCGCTTCCTCTACGTCCTCCACTTTGTCCACTTCGTCCACTTCATTTACTTCATCAACTTCGTCCACTTCGTCCACTTCGCCCACTTCGCCCACTTCCTCCACTTCCTCAACTTCGTCGACTTCGTCCACTTCGCGAACTTCATCCACTTCGTCCACTTCCTCCACTTCCTCCACTTCCTCCGCTTCGTCAACTTCGTCCACTTTCCCACTTCCTCCAGTTCCTCCGCTTCGTCCACTTTATCCACTTCCTCCACTTCATAGACTTCCTCCACTTCCTCCACTTCGTAGACTTCGTCAACTTCGTCTACTTCGTCCACTTCATTCACTTCCTCCGCTTCCTCCACTACCTCCACTTCCTCCACTTCCTCCACTTTGTCCACTTCGTCCACTAAGTCCACTTCGTACACTTACTCTGCTTCCTCTACTTCCTCCACTTCTTCCACTTCCTGCACTTCCTCCCCTTCCTCCACTTCCTCCGCTTCCTCCGCTTCCTCCACTTCCTCCACGTTGTCCACTTCGCCCATTTCGCCCACCTCCTCCACTTCCTCCACTTCGTCCAATTGGTCCACTTCGTCAACGTCGTCCATTTCGTCAACTTCGTCGACTTCCTACACTTTCTCCACTTCCTCCACTTCCTCCACTTCCTCCACTTCTTCCAGTTCATCAACTTCGTCCAGTTCGTCCAGTTCCTCCACTTCCTCCACTTTGTCCACTTCCTCCACTTACTCCACTTCCTCCGCTTCATCCGCTTCCTCCGCTTCGTCCACTTCCTCCCGTTCCTCCACTTCATCCATTTCGCCAACGTCGTTCAGTTCGTCCACTTTGTCCACTTCGTCAACTCCGTCCACCTCGTCCACTTCCTCCACTTCTTCCGCTTCCTTCCCTTCCTCCACTTCGTCAACTTCGTTCACTTCGTCCACGTCGTCCACTTGGCGAACTTCTTGAAGTTCGTCAACTTGGCCAACTTCGTCCACTTCCTCCACTTCCTCCGCTTCCTCCATTTCCTCCACTTTGTCCACTTCGTCCACTTCATTTACTTTATCAACTTCGTCCACTTCGTCCACTTCGCCCACTTCTCCCACTTCCTCCACATCGTCCACTTCGTCCACTTCGCGAACTTCATCCACTTCATCCACTTCATCCACTTCCTCCACTTCCTCCACTTCACCCACTTCTTCCACTTCGTCAACTTCGTCTAGTTCGTCTTCTTCCTCCACTTCCTCCACTTTGTCCACTTCCTCCACTTCCTCCACTTCCTCCGCTTCCTCCGCTTCCTCCGCTTCCTCCGCTTCCTCCACTTCCTCCGCTTTCTCCACTTCCTCCCTTTCCTCCACTTCATCCATTTCGCCACTTCGTCCACTTCTTCTACTTCGTGCACTTCGTCAACTTCGTCAATTTCGTCAACTTCTTCAACTTCGTCCACTTTGTCCACTTCGTCCACTTCGTAGACTTCGTCAACTTCGTTTACCTCCTCCACTTCCTCCACCACCTCCACTTCCTCCACTTCCTCCACTTCGTTCACTTCGTGCACTTCGTACACTTACTCCACTTCCGCCACTTTGATAACAGTTGAAAAACTGTTATTTTCACGCTTAAATTGATACTAAAAGCAACCTTTAACACTTAGAAACTAGCTTGAAATCATGCTTTTATTCATATTTTTAGAAATAAGAGAGCTGGACAGGTTTATGCTTGATTTCAATGTTTTTGTGCATGTTTTAAGGTGAATTTGGTGAAAGAAGTGAAGAAGGAGAGAGATGAAATCAGAAAAGACATCAAAAAGTGCAAAAGGAGAAGACGCAACTGCCTCTGAGCGGCAGTTTACCGCTGAGCGGCACTCAGGAGTTCACGTTGGAACCGCTGAGGGGCAAAATGGCCGCTGAGGGGAAGAAACTACTCACGCACTTACCGCTGAGCGGCACTTTACCGCTGAGCGGCACTTTACCGCTGAGCGGCACACTTATATGCTTGGACCTAGATTTTTTGTAATTTTAGAATAGTATATAAGCTTTAGGACGTCCTAGGGTTTGCATCTTTGGCATAAACGAAGCAAACACTCTCTCTTCCACCCCTTTGAAGGAGGATCTTGGATGCTCAGGCTACCTCTTCACCTTTTTAGGGTTTTATCTTTCATTCTTTCATTATTGTTCATCTAGGTTCACCATGAATATGGTGAACTAAACCTTGTATGTTTGTTGGGGAATCAATGTAATCTTTTGAAGCTCTCATATATGGAATTTGTGCTTGCATCTTAATCTAAGACTTATGCTTTCTTTCATCATTAGTTAGGGTTTTTCCTCTTTGCTCAATGCTTGCTTTGTTTAACTCATTCAATGCATGATTATTGGTTTTGTCGATACGGGAACGTACGGGGAAGTCTAGATCCGGGGAATTTCTCCCAACAGTATATTGGTTGCCTTAAGCTCCTGTGCTAAAAAAACTAATTATTAGGAATGCTAGGAATTGTATGAACTCGTAATTAGGGAGAAGCCTTCTTGAAAGGTAATTTAGAGAGTGGCATTAACAATGATGACTTGAATGTTGAATTCCTAAAATACATGAGAGTGGATAAGATGAAATTGACCCCCAACAACATATTCATCAATATATTTCATTGAAAGTGTCTGTCTTTTGTTTTAGCCATTGATCAACCTCATGCATACATGTTTATTTTCGTCTTTTGCATAGTAAAATCCAATTATTTCATTCTTAAGTCTTAGCTAATCAACAAATCACATAACTAAACTAGGCCGTGAGTCCTTTGGGAGAACGATACTTGGTCTTACCGAGTTTATTACTTGAAACGATTCGGTCATACTTGACGATTGTTAAACAAGTTTGTGACATCATATTTTGGTGATCATAAATTTGTCCATCACACTTCCTCCCCTTCCTCCCCTTCCTCCACTTCCTGTGCTTCCTCCGCTTCCTCCGCTTCCTCCCCTTCCTCCACTTCCTCCACGTCGTCCACTTCGTCCACTTCGTCAAATTCGTCCACTTCGTCCACTTCGCCCACTTCGCCCACTTCCTCCACTTCCTCCACTTCCTCCACTTTCTCCGCTTCCTCCACTTCCTTCGCTCCCTCCGCTTCCTCCACTTCGTTAACTTCGTCCACTTCGCCACTTGCTCCACTTCGCCACTTCCTCGACTTCGTCAACTTCATCAATTTCGTCAACTTCTTCAACTTCGTCTACTTCGTCCACTTTGTGCACTTCGTAGACTTCGTCAACTTCGTCCACTTCGTTCATTTCATTCACTTCCTCCGCTTCCCACACTACCTCCACTTCCTCCACTTTGTCCACTTCGTCCACTTCGTACACTTACTCCACTTCCTCCACTTCCGCCACTTGCTCTACTTCTTCCACTTCCTGCACTTCCTACCCTTCCTCCACTTCCTCCGCTTCCTCCGCTTCCTCCGCTTCCTCCGCTTCCTCCGCTTCCTCCACTTCCTCCACGCCATCCACTTCGTCAAGTTCGTCAACTTCGTCCACTTCGCCCACTTCCTCCACTTCGTCCAATTGGTCCACTTCGTCAACATCGTCCACTACGTCAACTTCGTCCACTTCCTCCACTTTCTCCACTTCCTCCACTTCGTCCGCTTCGTCCAGTTCTTCCACTTCGTCAACTTCGTCCAGTTCCTCCACTTCGTCAACTTCGTCCAGTTCCTCCACTTCTTCCACTTCGTCCACTTGGTCTACTTCGTCCACTTCGTAGATTTCGTCCACTTTGTCAACTTTGTAGACTTTGTCAACTTTGTAGACTTTGTCAATTTCGTCCACTTCGTCCACTTCGTTCACGTCGTCCATTTCCTCCACTACCTCCACTTTCTCAAGTTCCTCCACTTCGTCCACTTCGTACACTTCCTCCCCTACCTCCCCTTTCTCCCCTTCCTCCACTTCCTCCGCTTCCTCCGCTTCCTCCATTTCCTCCACGTCGTCCACTTCCTCCACTTCGCCAACTTCGTCAACTTCGTCCACTTCGCCCACTTCGCCCACTTCCTCCACTTCCTCCACTTCTTCCAATTGGTCCACTTCGTCCTCTTCGTCCACTTCCTCCACGTCGTCCACTTTGTCCACTTTGTCCACTTCGTCCACTTCGTCAACTTCGTCAACTTTGTCCAATTCGTCAACTTTGTC
This sequence comes from Vigna umbellata, assembly GCF_029865625.1. NCBI lineage: Eukaryota > Viridiplantae > Streptophyta > Magnoliopsida > Fabales > Fabaceae > Vigna > Vigna umbellata. Next base: position 16,390,412 of record NC_142170.1, on the reverse strand, counting down.
AACTTCCTCCACTTCGTCCACTTCCTCCACTTCGTCCACTTCCTCCACTTCCTCCGCTTCGTCAACTTCGTCCACTTTGCCACTTCCTCCAATTCCTCCGCTTCATCCACTTCATCCACTTCCTCCACTTCGTAGACTTCCACCACTTCGTCCACTTCGTCCAGTTCGTCCACTTCCTCCACTTCCTCCGCTTCCTCCGCTTCCTCCACTTCCTTCGCTTCGTCCGCTTCCTACGCTTCCTCCGCTTCCTCCGCTTCCTCCGCTTGCTCCACTTCGTCCACTTCGTCAACTTCGTCCACTTCCTCCGCTTCGTCCTCTTCGCCACTTCGTCACTTCTTACACTTCCGCAACTTCCTCCACTTCCTCGACTTCCTCCACTTCGTCCACTTCGTCCACTTCGTCCACTTCGCCACTTCGATCAATTCGTCAACTTTGCCAACTTCGTCAACTTGGCCAACTTCGTCCCCTTTGTCCCCTTCGTCCACTTCATCCACTTCGTCAACTCTGTCAACTCCGTCCACTTCCTCCGCTTCTTCCGCTTCCTTCCCTTCCTCCGCTTCGTCAACTTTGTCCACTTCGTCCACGTCGTCCACTTGGCGAACTTCGTGAACTTCGTCAACTTGGCTAACTTCGTCCACTTCCTCCACTTCCTCTGCTTCCTCCGTTTCCTCCACTTCCTCCGCTTCCTCCGCTTCCTCTACTTCCTCCACTTTGTCGACTTCGTCCACGTCATTTACTTCATCAACTTCGTCCACTTCGTCAACTTCGTCCACTTCGCCCATTTCCTCCACTTCCCCCACTTCATCGACTTCGTCCACTTCGCGAATTTCATCCACTTCCTCCACTTCCTCCACTTCCCACACTTCTTCCACTTCGTCAACTTCGTCCAGTTCGTCCACTTCGTCCACTTCGTCCACTTCCTCCACTTTGTCCACTTCCTCCACTTCCTCCGGCTCATCCGCTTCCTCCACTTCCTCCACTTCCTCCACTTCGTCAACTTCGTCAGCTTCGTCCACTTACTCCACTTCCTCCACTTTGTCGACTTCCTCCACTTCCTCCGGCTCATCCGCTTCCTCCACTTCCTCCGCTTACTCCACTTACTCCCTTTCCTCCACTTCCTCCACTTCATCCATTTCGCCCACTTTGTCCACTTCGTCCACTTCCTTCACTTCCTCCACTTCCTCCACTTCGTCAACTTCGTCCACTTCGTCCACTTCCTCCACTTCCTCCACTTCCTGCACTTCCTCCACTTCGTCCACTTCTTCAACTTCGTCCGCTTTGTTCACTTCGTCCACTTCGTAGACTTCGTCAACTTCGTCAACTTCGTCCACTTCCTCCACTTCCTCCACTTCATTCACTTCGTCCACTTCGCCCACTTCGTTCACTTCCTCCACTTCCTCCACTTCGTCCACTTCGTCCACTTCGTACACTTACTCCACGTCCTCCACTTCCTCCCCTTCCTCCCCTTCTTCCACTTCCTTCGCTTCCTCCGCTTCCTCCCCTTCCTCCACTTCCTCCACTTCCTCCTCTTCCTCCACTTCCTTCGCTCCCTCCGCTTCCTCCGCTTCCTCCACTTGGTTAACTTCGTCCACTTCGCCACTTCCTCCACTTCTTCCACTTCCTCCACTTCCTCCACTTTCTCCACGTCGTCCACTTCGTCAACTTCTTCAACTTCGTCCACTTCGCCCACTTCGCCCAATTCCTTCACTTCCTCCACTTCCTCCACTTCGTCCAGTTCGTCCAGTTCCTCCACTTCCTCCACTTTGTCCACTTCCTCCACTTCCTCCGCTTCCTCAGCTTCATCCGCTTCCTCCACTTCCTCCGCTTCCTCCACTTCCTCCCTTTCCTCCACTTCCTCCACTTCATCCATTTCGCCACTTCGTCGACTTCGTCTAGCTCGTGCACTTCGTCAACTTCGTCAATTTCGTCAACTTCTTCAACTTCGTCCAGTTTGTCCACTTCGTAGACTTTGTCAACTTCGTCAACTTCGTTCACCTCCTCCACTTCCTCCCTTTCCTCCGCTTCCTCCACTTCCTCCTCTTCATCCATTTCGCCCACTTCGTCCACTTCCTCCACTTCCTCCACTTCCTCCACTTCCTCCACTTCCTCCACTTCCTCCACTTCGTCAACTTCGTCCACTTCCTCTACTTCGTCCACTTCCTCCACTTCGTCAACTTCCTCCACTTCCTCCAGTCCTCCACGTTGTCCACTTCCTCCACTTTGTCAACTTCATCAACTTCGTCCACTTCGCCCACTTCGCCCACATTCTCCACTTCCTCCACTTCGTCCAATTGGTCCACTTTGTCAACTTAGTCGAATTCCTCCGCTTCGTCCACTTCCTCCACTTCCTCTATTTCCTCAACTTCTTCCACTTCGTCAACGTCGTCCAGTTCGTCCACTTCCTCCACTTTGTCCACTTCCTCCACTTCCTCCACTTCCTCCGCTTCATCCGCTTCCTCCACTTCCTCCGCTTCCTCCACTTCCTCCACTTCATGCATTTCGACGACTTCGTCCACTTCACCACTTCCTCTGCTTCCTCCCCTTCCTCCCCTTCATCAACTTCATCAACTTCGTCCACTTCGTCCACTTCGTCTACTTCTTCCACTTCGTAGACTTCGTCAACTTCGTCTACTTCGTCCACTTGCTCCACTTCCTTCACTTCCTCCACTACCTCCACTTCCTCCACTTCCTCCACTTCCTCCACTACCTCCACTTCCTCCACTTCCTCCACTTCCTCCACTTCATCCACTTCGTACACTTCCTCGCCTTCCTCCCCTTCCTCCCCTTCCTCCACTTCCTTCGGTCTGTCTGCTTCCTCCGCTTCTTCCACTTCCTTCGGTCTGTCTGCTTCCTCCGCTTCCTCCACTTCGTTAACTTCGTCCCCTTCGCCACTTGCTCCACTTCTTCCACTTCCTCCACTTTCTCCATGACGTCCACTTCGTCAACGTCTTCAACTTCGTCCACTTCGTCCAGTTCGCCCACTTCGCCCACTTCCCCCACTTCCTCCACTTCCTGGACTTGGTCCACTTCGTCAACTTCTTCCACTTCGTCCACTTCGTCAACTTCGTCCACTTCGTCCTCTTCGTCCACTTCGTCAACTTCCTCCACTTCGTCTACTTCGTCCAATTCGTCAACCTCGTCAACTTCGTCAGCTTCGTCCACTTCGTCAACTTCATCACTTTCGTCAACTTCTTCAACTTCGTCCACTTTGTCCACTTCATAGACTTCGTCAACTTCGTCCACTTCGTCCACTTCGTCCACTTCATTCACTTCCTGCGCTTCCTCCACTACCTCCACTTCCTCCACTTTGTCCACTTCGTCCACTTTGTCCACTTCGTACACTTACTCCACTTCCTCCACTTCCTCCACTCCTTCTACTTCCTGCACTTCCTCCCATTCCTCCACTTCCTCCGCTTCCTCCGCTTCCTCCGCTTCCTCCGCTTCCTCCACTTCGTCCACTTCGCCCACTTCGCCCACCTCCTCCACTTCCTCCACTTCCTCCACTTCGTCCAATTGGTCCACTTCGTCAACGTCGTGCACTTCATCAACTTCGTCCACTTCCTACACTTTCTCCACTTCCTCCACTTCCTCAAATTCGTCCACTTCCTCCACTTCTTCCACTTCGTCAACTTCGTCCAGTTCCTCCACTTCCTCCACTACTCCACTTCCTCCGCTTCATCCGCTTCCTCCGCTTCGTACACTTCCTCCCGTTCCTCCACTTCATCCATTTCGCCAACTTCGTTCAGTTCCTCCACTTTGTCCACTTCGTCAACTCCGTCCACCTCGTCCACTTCCTCCGCTTCTTCCGCTTCCTTCCCTTCCCCCACTTCGTCAACTTCGTTCACTTCGTCAACGTCGTCCACTTGGCGAACTTCGTGAACTTCGTCAACTTGGCCAACTTCGTCCACTTCGTCCACTTCCTCCGCTTCCTCCGCTTCCTCCACTTCCTCCGCTTCCTCCACTTCCTCCACTTTGTCCACTTCGTCCGCTTCATTTACTTTATCAACTTCGTCCACTTCGTCCACTTCCTCCACATCGCCCACTTCGTCCACTTCGCAAACTTCATCCACTTCATCCACTTCATCCACTTCCTCCACTTCCTCCACTTCCCCCACTTCTTCCACTTCGTCATCTTCGTCTAGTTCGTCTACTTCCTCCACTTACTTAACTTTGTCCACTTCCTCCACTTCCTCCACTTCCTCCGCTTCCTCCGCTTCATCCGCTTCCTCCGCATCCTCCACTTCCTCCGCTTCCTCCACTTCCTCCCTTTCCTCCACTTCCTCCACTTCATCCATTTCGCCACTTCGTCCACTTCGTCTACCTCGGGCACTTCGTCAACTTCGTCAATTTCGTCAACTTCTTCAACTTTGTCAACTTTGTCCACTTCGTCCACTTCGTAGACTTCGTCAACTTCGTCAACTTCGTTCACCTCCTCCACTTCCTCCATCACCTCCACTTCCTCCACTTCCTCCACTTCGTCCACTTCGTCCACTTCGTACGCTTACTCCACTTCCTCCACTTCCTCCCCTTCCTCCCCTTCCTCCACTTCCTTTGCTTCCTCCGCTTCCTCCGCATCCTCTACTTCCTCCACTTCCTCCACGTCGTCCACTTCGTCCACTTCGTCAACTTCGTCCACTTCGTCCACTTCGCCCACTTCGCCCACTTCCTCCACTTCCTCCACTTCCTCCACTTTCTCCGCTTCCTCCACTTCCTTCGCTCCCTCCGCTTCCTCCACTTCGTTAACTTCGTCCACTTCGCCACTTGCTCCACTTCGCCACTTCCTCCACTTTGTCAACTTCATCAATTTCGTCAACTTCTTCAACTTCGTCAACTTCGTCCACTTTGTCCACTTCGTTCACTTCATTCACTTCCTCCGCTTCCCACACTACCTCCACTTCCTCCACTTCCTCCACTTTGTCCACTTCGTCCACTTCGTACACTTACTCCACTTCCTCCACTTCCGCCACTTGCTCCACTTCTTCCACTTCCTGCACTTCCTCCCCTTCCTCCACTTCCTCCGCTTCCTTCGCTTCCTCCACTTCCTCCACGTCGTCCACTTCCTCCAGTTCGTCAAGTTCGTCAACTTCGTCCACTTCTCCCACTTCCTCCACTTCGTCCAGTTGGTCCACTTCGTCAACATCGTCCACTTCGTCAACTTCGTCCACTTCCTCCACTTTCTCCACTTCCTCCACTTTGTCCACTTCGTCCACTTCGTCCACTTCGTCAACTTCGTCAACTTCGTCAAGTTCCTCCACTTCGTCAACTTCGTCCAGTTCCTCTACTTCGTCCACTTCGTAGATTTCGTCCACGTTGTCAACTTTGTAGACTTCGTCAATTTCGTCCACTTCGTCCACTTCGTTCACGTAGTCCATTTCCTCCACTATCTCCACTTCCTCAACTTCCTCCAATTCGTCCACTTCGTACATTTCCTCCCCTACCTCCTCTTCCTCCCCTTCCTCCACTTCCTCCGCTTCCTCCACTTCCTCCACGTCGTCCACTTCCTCTACTTCGTCAACTTCGTCCACTTCGCCCACTTCACCCACTTCCTCCACTTCCTCCACTTCGTCCAATTGGTCCACTTCGTCCACTTCGTCCTCTTCGTCCACTTCCTCCACGTCGTCCACTTCGTCCACTTTGTCCACTTCGTCCACTTCGTCAACTTCGTCAACTTCGTCAACTTCGTCCAATTCGTCAACTTTGTCAAGTTCCTCCACTTCGTCCACTTCCTCCACTTCGTCCACTTCCTCCGCTTCCTCCGCTTCGTCAACTTCGTCAGCTTTGCCACTTCCTCCAATTCCTCCGCTTCATCCACTTCATCCACTTCCTCCACTTCGTAGACTTCCTCCACTTCGTCCACTTCGTCCACTTCCTCCGCTTCCTCTGCTTCCTCCACTTCCTTCGCTTCGTCCGCTTCCTACGCTTCCTCCGCTTGCTCCACTTCGTCCACTTCGTCAACTTTGTCAACTTCGTCCACTTCCTCCGCTTCATCCTCTTCGCCACTTCGTCACTTCTTACACTTCCGCAACTTCCTCCACTTCCTCGACTTCCTCCATTTCGTCAACTTCGTCCACTTTGTCCACTTCGATCAATTCGTCAACTTTGCCAACTTCGTGAACTTCGCCGTCTTCGTCCCCTTCGTCCCCTTCGTCCACTTCATCCACTTCACCCACTTCGTGATACAAGAAGGCCTAGCACCATTGGACCTATCACAAGAGGAATGGCCAAAAAGCTCCAAGATGAGTATTCTCCCCAAGGTCAAATACTATTTGCTATTTTTGGATGGACAATTGGAGAACAAGAAGATGTTACAAAATTGCCAAAACATGGACAGGGGTAAAATGGACATTTACACACAAGAAGGGGTGTGCTTATCCTTCTATGGGGTGGCGTTAGTAATTTTTCATTTTTCACATGTAAAATGCAATTGTCAACGTGTTTCATAAGGCTTTATAGAAGCCACACATTTAGCACATGATTAACATTTCAGATCTAAAGAAAACGTGTAAAAGGCTTGCTTCAACTTTGAGATTGATCTATAAAATCTCATAAGCAAAGCTTGTAGCTCACTTTTGATGAATTGAGAGAATAGATTTGCTGATGCAATTTCCAGCTTCTTCTCCCACCGAAAGTCACCCCTGTGCTTCCTACCAAATCTCCTCTAGCTTCCTTCCATTGATGAAGGCCGTCTGAGCTAGCACCATTTCCCCAAAGCACCTCATCCAAACTCTTTTTCCACATATTCATACTCTGCCATTGCACAGTCTAAACTGTTTCACTTTGTTCTTCCGCTGTCAATGCTTTTCTTCCCTGGAAGCTCACGGATCTACAGAATAGCACCAAAGCTGGAGCTATCATGTGGTATTCAGACCCTGGTTCGAAGTGCACCAGTGAGCTAAGTGTCTCTTTTTAAATTCCACACTGTCATCATACTCTTTTGCTGTCTTTGAATCTGTTTCACTGTTCTATTCATTTTCTGGTGTTATTAGGTTCTGTTTGAGTCTGTTCTTGTGTGCTAGTTGTATTTTGATTGTGTCTCATCATTTTAATCGGTCCATTTGTGTTGTTTGAGTTTTTTTTTTGTTTGAGCATCTTTTCCTGTAATGTCAGTCATGTGTGTTTACAATGCTGTCTTCAAATCTGGTTTAAAATTTGTGTGCTCTACTATATCTGAATAAACTGAAGAAGTTGTCATTATCTGCACACTAAATGAGCCATGACAAACTCAGTAGGAGCTCAAGTGCATGAGTTGTGATACCAATTCCAGTTTCAGAATTTTGAGCAGTAGAATAGTTTTGTGTGTCTATTTGAAAGAAATTGGTGAATTAGATCTGTGATTGAATGCCAAACTGAGTTAGTACTTGATGCACATCATCTAAACACTGAATTGCTTCTGCAAAAAGCTTAGTAGCATCATTGGAAAACTCACATTGCATCCAATCTGCAGTTGGCCGAACTACACTGCTTTGATTAGTCCAATATTTTTTTTATTCTGTTTCAGTATTAGATCACTGCTGAACATCTTGGCAATTATTTCCAGCACTTTTAACAAGTTTTAAATGCTGTATATGGACACATTTCAATGTTCAAAGGTCGTTTGATTCAGTGCACTAAAATCTGGGTGGTTGAGTTCTTCATTTTGCTGCATAAAAAGGGTTGAATGAGTCAAAATCTGTTATCATAAGTTTCTGCATCCAATTTCAGTATCAACACGTTTGATTTGATGAATTGAAATTGGTTATGCAAAGAAATTTTACATTGAAATAACCCTGCACAATTTTATTCTCTAAACCACCAGTTTTAGTCTTATTTTGTTGGTGCAAGCTGCATACTATAAAGCTATTTGTACAAACTGTTTTGGTGCAATCCAATAATCTAAACTTGTTAGCAAAAGCTTGGTCAAACGTATTCAATGATTAAAAACAATATGACAGAAACAAATATTGCAAATTAAAAAGCTGATTGGCCAGTGCAAGTTGAATCTGCAAAATTTGGTGCACCAAACTGATTGTTCATTCAGACAATTCATCAAACAGTTTGATCAATTTCTAATAGTCTCCGAATTTGAGTCCATTGCAGCTTGTTTTGATTTCTTGCTTTATTAATAAACTCTAGAACTTTTCCTAGGTTCTTTTTGCTGTGCCTCCGTGTTTACATCTCCTTTTCTTGCTTTATTTTCAGTCATTGGCTTTCTGGCCTACCACCTGTTTGATAAAAGGTGTTGTAGTGCAGTAATTTTTCTGAGACAATTCTGTGCAGTTGCTTCATTTCCTTTTCTAATCTCTTGCTGATTTATAATCTGTTGAGGTATAATTACATGGGATTGAGCTATCTAGAGATCCTTCATCATTGGTAGCCTCCTAGGAAGTGGAGATTTGATGGAAACACAAGGCATGGTGACTACGGTGCTGCAGAAATTGAATTGTTGGAAACATAGCTGCTGCTGATACTGTAATAGCAGTTTGCTTGCTGCCAATTAAATTCCACCTAGCTGCAACTGTGAGCCTTGCGTGATTGCATCCAGAATCAATCAGTTTTATTTGAGAGAAGCCAAAGTTGCATTGTCAAACCTTGTCTCTTTTCCTTTTTTTTTTTGCAAAGTCTAATTGTATTAGCAGTTTTCTTTTTTTTTGTTCTTTTTGTAAGTTGGCCATTTCAAGCAAGTGAAGTGGAAGAGCTCATAAGTGTTCTTCCCTCATTTGCTAACTTGACTAAAAGTCTCATCACTTTAAATTTGGTAGACGGTGAGTGTGTCTTAGATCCAAAGTCTAAGCCTCACCTAGGAGACCTCACCTTAATTGCTTGTCCCATTCTCAACTAGATAGCATATATCTTGTGCGAATAGGAAGCTCTCTTAGGGGTCCGAATTTAGAGTTAGGCTGTGTCTTTTCTTGGCTTTGTGTTTTCTTTGTTGTCTTTAAGACTTAAGTGGATTTAAGAGTGATTTTGATCTAAGGACTCTAGTAAGTAACTAGAAGCATATTTGGCAAGGATAAGGCTTGGTACTTAAGCATTCCTAGTGAATCACCTCCCTTACCTGGAATATTGCTTTCAAGTGAAAAGCTCTAGTCTTTACTTCAAGAATAACATTTAAGTCCATAATAATGTCTAGAAGGCATTCTCCTAGGATTAGTGATAGTGAAAAAGAACATTTTTCTCTTCAAACTTTAGTTAATGAATTCAAGGAAATAAGAAGAGAAATGAATGAAGAGAAAGCCAATAGAGAGCTTCAAAATGCTGTTATTCAAGATGAGTTGAGAATGATAAGGAAAAGTAAGTCTAGGGGAAGTCAGAGTGAAAACTCTCAAGAGGGAGGGATGTCTATGAGTCTGGGTGATTATTACCCTCATCAGCCTTCTACTTCTAGAAGGCATAGGAGAAATTCTCATGCACCCCCACCCCCTAAAGAAGTCAATGTGGTGTTGCCTCACTTCCATGGGAAGGACAATGTAGAGGCTTATCTTGATTGGGAAATGAAGGTAGAACAATTGTTTGAATGCCATCAAGTGAGTGAAGAGAGGAAGGTCTCTCTAGCTACCCTAAGTTTTCAAGGGTATGCAATGTATTGGTGGACTGCCTTGGTCCAAGAGAGGCTTAGACATCAAGCCCCTCCCATCCACTATTGGAATGATCTCAAGTCTGCCCTTAGGAGGAGACACATTCCCTCCTACTACAATAGAGAACACATGGATAAACTCCAAAGGTTACAACAAAGGTCTATGACAGTTGAGGAATATAGACAAAAGATGGAGTTGTATATGATGAGGGCAGGCATAGTAGAAGGTCCAGAAACTACTTTAGCTAGATTTTTAAGTGGGCTCAATTTTGACATAAGAGATAGGGTTGAACTTCTACCTTATAGAGATTTGAATGATCTTGTTCAAATGTGTATAAAGGTAGAACAACAAAACTTGAGAAAATCTTCTTCTAAAAGAATTCAAGTTCAACCTACTTTTGAAAAGAAAATTTTTAAAGAAAAAGAGCCATTTAAACCTCTAGCCAAAATAGAAGAGAGACCCAAGAAAGAGACACCCTCACACACAAGAACAAGTGAAATCAAATGCTTCAAATGTCTAGGAAGGGGTCATGTAGCTACTCAATGTCCTACAAAAAGAAACATTATTTTGAAAGGCAACGACATTTATAGTAGTGAAAGTGACACCCCAACTAGTACAAGTGAGAGTGAGGAAGAAGAGAGGGAAGAGGAAATATATGCTGATGATGGACAACTTCTCATGGTGAGAAGGATACTTAGCAACCAACCAAGTCTTGAACATATATCACAAAGAGAGAACATCTTTCACACAAGATGTAAAATTCAAGAAAATCATTGTTCTCTCATTGTTGATAGTGGGTCTTGTTGCAATTGTTGTAGCACAAGGTTGGTTGAGAAGTTGAAACTTGATATTATACCCCATCCAAAACCTTATAAACTTCATTGGCTAAATGAAGATGGGGATATAATAGTCAAGAATCAAGTGAAGTTGGCATTTTCCATTGGGAACTTCAAAGATGAAGTTTTATGTGATATAGTTCCCATGGAAGCATGTCATGTGTTATTGGGGAGACCATGGCAATTTGATCATCAAACTATCCATCATGGTTTAACCAATACCATCACTATCCATCAAAAGGACAAGAAGTTTGTGCTTCATCCTTTGACTCCTACTGATGAGTCGATATTTTCTTCACTTCACTTAGTTTATTGTGCTATAATTAATCTGGGAATTGTGCTTAATTGTCCTGTATTTTCCCATTTTTACTAATTGTGCTTAATTTGATCTAAAATTCGCAATTGTGCTAATTTGGATTTTTTTGAAGCTAATTATTTGATTTATTAATTACAGGAAAATTTTGGAAATATATTTTGAGACATTTGGAGGCTGGATGGGTATAACAGCCAGGGAGATAGTAATTTCTAAATTCAATTGGAAATGAAGTGTGAAAGGCTCATGATGGATTTTTAAGGAGTTATGCAAGATGTTGTGTTTAAATTGGAATGAAAGTGGGAGCCACCACACCCTTCCTTGGCTGGAACGTGGTTTCCAATTTGGAGAAAAGCAATTCAGTTTTGGCTTTTACGGAGAAGTGGTCCAGCAGTAAGCGGTGCACACAGCAAATAGAGAAGCCCAACAGCAACACGTGGTGGCAAAAGCACTTGGCTTGGTCCAGGCAGCAACACCACACGGCTAGCGGCCCGCTTGGAAGCATCACGCGTGGAGGTAGGTGTGTCCAGCATTTTTGAAGGTGGTACAGCAGCCCACACTTGGCACGTCCAGCAAGCTTTGGGAAAGCCTTCACGTCCAGCTGTCGCACACGCACAGAATGAAGCACGCTGGATGAGAGGAGAAAAGTGGGCTGGTCCCATGAAGTACAGCAGCAACACACTGATCTCAACGGGCTGGACTTCACGCTCCCAGCTGGTTCACGTAGCACATCCAGCAGCTTGAGAGGGAGGCGCGGACAGCAGGTCCAATAGAGGTGTGCTTGGACAGATCGCACATGAGGGTTTAAAAAAAACCTGAAGGGTTAGACGTGGGAGGCATCCAGCCGCCACCTAGAGTTTTTTTTTTTTTGGTTTTCTTTGCTTTGAAGAGGGGAGCAGTACGTTGAGAGAATGGAGGGTTACGGTTGAGCTGGAAGAGTTGAGCTGACACATGGAGAAAGGGACGTGAAAGAGGGGAAGTTCACTCATTTTGTTCTATTCCATGAACGTGTTTTCACTTCTTATAGTAGCTTGAATGTTGTTCTATTTCTCTTCTTGAGCTGCTGGAATGTACTGTTATTTTATTAGCACATCACTGAAATTTTACTAGCATTGGCTTATCTTTGCAATTCAAGTTCTTTACTCAGCTGAATGAGAATCTTATTTCCGCATACTTAGTGTTGAATCTTATTGTCATGAGATTGGTTTTTCTTTGAGCAACTTAAATGAGAAGAGAATTTGGTTTTGGCTTCTTTTCTTTACGTGAAGGATAAGAGTTGGTAGAATACTTTAGCACTTGATTTTAAATTGTAGTTTAATCATAGGAGAAGTAAGTATGTTTACGTGTGGAGAGGATGAGAGGCCACGGTTTTTTTTTTTGTTTGAAGAACCTATTTCCTTTTGTTTTATTTTTTTTTCTTTTGAATGAAATACATGGAGGCTCAACATGTTATGGCATTTAGGAATTTTTAGAAATAGTTTCACTTTCAAAATTTAATTTCCGTAATTGTGCGTCTCTGCAATTTACTGTTCCGCATTTTATTTTCACTGTGATTTTGATTTTTACTGTTTAATTTCGTTTTTACTACTTACTGTTTTATTTTTACGGTTTGTTAATTTACTACTTTCAACATTTACATTTTCCTGCACAAAAACAACCATCAAATCCCCCCATTACGTGTTTGATCTGAGATTGAACCAAAATTGGTCCTTGAGAGACGACCTAGGAGTCAATTCCTAGCACTATACTGCATTCTTTTATGCACAACTTTTGTGGGAGGTGCGACCCTCTCATCACCTACCCAAGTGGCTAAGGATCAAGCACAAATGAAGATTTTAAGAAAGCAAGAACATGATCAAAAGAAAAAGTCAAAAAGAAAGGGAGGTATAGAAACAAGTGTGCCACCTAAGGTCACTCAACATGAAGTCCTTTTAAACAAAAAGACTTTAATCAATACACTTCAAGTTGAGCAACCTTCATATCTTCTTCTTTGTCAAGGGACACTTACATGCACATCTAGTGATTCAAAGACTTCAACTCTTTCTCCATCCATTCAAAAACTTTTGAAAGAATTTGATGATCTATTCCCACAAGAAATTCCAAAAGGGCTTCCACCCATAAGAGGAATTGAACATCAAATTGATTTCATTCCAGGGGTAGTTCTTCCTAATAGGCCAGCCTATAGGACAAATCCCCAAGAAACTAAGGAGATTGAGACACAAGTCCAAGAGTTGCTAGATAAAGGCTTAGTTCAAAAGAGTCTAAGTCCCTGTGCTGTACCAGTGTTACTTGTACCAAAAAAAGATGGGAAGTGGCGCATGTGTTGTGATTGTAGAGCTATCAACAACATCACAATCAAGTATAGACATCCCATTCCTAGGCTTGATGATATGTTGGATGAATTGCATGGAGCACAAATATTTTCAAAGGTAGATTTAAAAAGTGGCTATCACCAAATAAGAATTAAGGAAGGTGATGAATGGAAAACTGCCTTTAAGACCAAGTTTTGATTATATGAATGGCTAGTTATGCCTTTTGGTCTTACAAATGCTCCAAGCACATTCATGAGACTTATGAATCATGTCCTTAGGGATTGCATTGGGAAGTTTGTAGTTGTTTACTTTGATGACATCTTGGTATATAGTCAAAATTTGCAAACTCATGAAAAACATTTGAGAGTTGTTTTAACAATTCTTAGAACACACAAATTGTTTGCAAACTTTGACAAGTGTACCTTTTGTGTTGATAGTGTCATATTTCTTGGATTTGTGGTCACCAAAAATGGGGTTCATGTGGACCCAGAAAAAATAAAGGCCATCCAAGATTGGCCTCCCCCAAAGAATGTAGGAGAAGTAAGGAGCTTCCATGGGTTGGCAAGCTTTTATAGAAGATTTGTTCCTAACTTCTCTAGTCTTGCTTCACCCCTTAATGAGTTGGTGAAAAAAGATGTTACATTCCATTGGGGGGATAAACAACAAAAGGCTTTTGAGCTACTCAAAGAGAAGCTCACACAAGCACCCATTCTAGCTTTGCCAAATTTTTCCAAAACTTTTGAGCTAGAATGTGATGCTTCAGGATTTGGCATAGGTGCAGTATTATTACAAGAAGGACACCCAATTGCATACTTTAGTGAAAAACTTCATGGTGCCTCTTGTAATTACCCCACCTATGACAAAGAACTCTATGCACTTGTGAGGGCTCTTCAAACTTGGGAACATTATCTTGTTGCCAAGGAGTTTATCATTCATAGTGATCATGAATCACTTAAGTATTTGAAGAGTCAACACAAGTTACAAAAGAGGCATGCTAAGTGGTTGGAATTCATTGAACAATTCACTTATGTTATTAAATACAAGAAAGGAAAATCCAATGTGGTGGCTGATGCTTTGTCAAGAAAAATTAATCTATTAGCCACATTGGGAGCTCAAATTCTTGGATTTAATAACATTCTTGAATTATATTCACAAGATCTTGATTTTGCTCATATCTATGAGGAATGTCTCAATAAACCTCAAGGAGGATTCTATGTGAAAGAAGGATATCTTTTTAAAGAAGGAAAAATTTGCATTCCTCAAGGTTCACATAGAAAACTCCTTGTTAAAGAGACACATGAGGGAGGATTAATGGGACATTTTGGGGTAGAAAAGACCCTTGGCATGTTGAAAGAAAAATTCTTTTGGCCTCACATGAGAAGGGATGTTCAAAGGCATTGCTTTAAGTGTATAACTTGTTTAGAATCTAAATCTAAATCAATGCCTCATGGACTGTATACTCCTTTGAATGTTGCTTCCACCCGTGGGAAGAGATAAGTATGGATTTTGTGTTAGGTCTTCCCAAAACTTCTAGGGGTTTTGATTCTATCTTTGTGGTGGTAGATAGATTTAGCAAAATGGCTCATTTTATACCTTGCCACAAAGTAGATGATGCAAGCAACATTGCAAAGTTATTCTTTAGAGATGTGGTTAAACTTCATGGGTTACCTAAGGTAATAGTTTCGGATAGAGATACAAAATTTCTTAGTCACTTTTGGCGGACCTTATGGTCTAGATTAGGGACTAAGTTATCTTTTTCTACTACTTGTCATCCTCAAACAGATGGTCAAACTGAAGTAGTCAATAGATCTCTTTCCACTTTACTAAGGGTAGTTCTTAAAGGAAATCACAAATCTTGGGATGAGTACCTGCCTCATGTTGAGTTTGCCTACAATAGAGTAGTTCATGGAACTACTAAATTGTCTCCTTTTGAAGTTGTTTATGGTTTTAATCCTTTGACACCCATGGATTTAATACCCCTTCCAAATTCTATTGATTTTGTTCATCAAGATGGGGTATCTAAATCTAATTTTATCAAAGATTTACATCAAAGGGTTAAAATTCAAATTCAACAACAAAATGAGAAATATGCCAAGAAACATAATAAGGGCAAGAAAGAGTTAATCTTCAATGAAGGATATTTAGTTTGGGTTCATCTTAGAAAGGAAAGATTTCCTCAACTAAGAAAATCCAAACTCAATCCTAGAGGAGATGGACCTTTTAGAGTGATCAGGAGGATAAATAACAATGCATATCAAATTGATCTTCCTCCTGAATATGGTGTTCATGCTACCTTCAATGTATCTGACCTTAAACCTTTTGCAGGTTATGCAAGTGAAGATGACGATCCTATGGATTTGAGGGCAAATCCCTCTCAAGAGGGAGGGGATGATACAAGAAGGCCTAGCACCATTGGACCTATCACAAGAGGAATGGCCAAAAAGCTCCAAGATGAGTATTCTCCCCAAGGTCAAATACTATTTGCTATTTTTGGATGGACAATTGGAGAACAAGAAGATGTTACAAAATTGCCAAAACATGGACAGGGGTAAAATGGACATTTACACACAAGAAGGGGTGTGCTTATCCTTCTATGGGGTGGCGTTAGTAACTTTTCATTTTTCACATGTAAAATGCAATTGTCAACGTGTTTCATAAGGCTTTATAGAAGCCACACATTTAGCACATGATTAACATTTCAGATCTAAAGAAAACGTGTAAAAGGCTTGCTTCAACTTTGAGATTGATCTATAAAATCTCATAAGCAAAGCTTGTAGCTCACTTTTGATGAATTGAGAGAATAGATTTGCTGATGCAATTTCCAGCTTCTTCTCCCACCGAAAGTCACCCCTGTGCTTCCTACCAAATCTCCTCTAGCTTCCTTCCATTGATGAAGGCCGTCTGAGCTAGCACCATTTCCCCAAAGCACCTCATCCAAACTCTTTTTCCACATATTCATACTCTGCCATTGCACAGTCTAAACTGTTTCACTTTGTTCTTCCGCTGTCAATGCTTTTCTTCCCTGGAAGCTCACGGATCTGCAGAATAGCACCAAAGCTGGAGCTATCACTTCGTCCACTTCATCCACTTCGTCAACTCCGTCAACTCCGTCCACTTCCTTTGCTTCTTCCGCTTCCTTCCCTTCCTCCGCTTCGTCAACTTCGTACAGTTCGTTCACGTCATCCACTTGGCGAACTTCGTGAACTTCGTCAACTTGGCTAACTTCGTCCACTTCCTCCACTTCCTCTGCTTCCTCCGCTTCCTCCACTTCCTCCGCTTCCTCCACTTCCTCCGCTTCCTCCCCGTCCTCCACTTTGTCGACTTCGTCCACGTCATTTACTTCATCAACTTCGTCCACTTCGTCAACTTCGTCCACTTCGCCCACTTCCTCCAGTTCCCCCACTTCGTCGACTTCGTCCACTTCGCGAACTTCACCCACTTCCTCCACTTCCCGCACTTCTTCCACTTCGTCAACTTCGTCCATTTCGTCCACTTCCTCCACTTCCTCCACTTTGTCCACTTCCTCCACTTCCTCCGGCTCATCCGCTTCCTCCACTTCCTCCGCTTCCTCCACTTACTCCCTTTCTTCCACTTCCTCCACTTCATCCATTTCGCCCACTTCGTCCACTTCGTCCACTTCCTCCACTTTGTCAACTTCGTCAGCTTCGTCCACTTCCTCTACTTCGTCCACTTCCTCCACTTCGTCAACTTCGTCCACTTCGTCCACTTCGTCAAGTTCGTCAATTTCGTCAACTTCGTCCACTTCGTCCTCTTCATCCACTTCGTCAACTTCCTCCACTTCGTCCACTTCGTCCACTTTGTCAACCTCGTCCACTTCGTCCACTTCGTCAACTTCGTCCACTTCGTCCACTTCGTCAACTTCGTCCACTTCGTACACTACATCACTTTCGTCAACTTCTTCAACTTCGTCCACTTTGTCCACTTCGTAGACTTCGTCAACTTCGTCCACTTCGTCCACTTCATTCACTTCCTCCGCTTCCTCCACTACCTCCACTTCCTCCACTTCGTCCACTTTGTCCACTTCGTCCACTTTGTCCACTTCGTACACTTACTCCACTTCCTCCACTTCTTCCACTTCCTGCAGTTCCTCCCCTTCCTCCACTTCCTCCGCTTCCTCCAATTCCTCCGCTTCCTCCACTTCCTCCACGTCGTCCACTTCGCCCACTTCGCCCACCTCCTCCACTTCCTCCACTTCCTCCACTTCCTCCACTTCGTCGAATTGGTCCACTTCGTCAACGTCGTCCACTTCCTACACTTTCTCCACTTCGTCCACTTCCTCCACTTCTTCCACTTCGTCCAGTTCGTCCAGTTCCTCCACTTCCTCCACTTTGTCCCCTTCCTCCACTTACTCCACTTCCTCCGCTTCATCCGCTTCCTCCGCTTCGTCCACTTCCTCCCGTTCCTCCACTTCGTCCATTTCGCCAACTTCGTTCAGTTCGTCCACTTTGTCCACTTCGTCAACTCCGTCCACCTCGTCCACTTCCTCCACTTCTTCCGCTTCCTTCCCTTCCTCCACTTCGTCAACTTCGTTCACTTCGTCCACGTCGTCCACTTGGCGAACTTCGTGAACTTCGTCAACTTGGCCAACTTCTTCCACTTCCTCTACTTCCTCCGCTTCCTCCGCTTCCTCCACTTCCTCCACTTCCTCCACTTTGTCCACTTCGTCCGCTTCATTTACTTTATCAACTTCGTCCACTTCGTCCAATTCGCCCACTTCGCCCACTTCCTCCACATCGTCCACTTCGCAAACTTCATCCACTTCATCCACTTCCTCCACTTCCTCCACTTCCCCCACTTCTTCCACTTTGTCAGCTTTGTCTAGTTCGTCTACTTCCTCCACTTACCTCACTTTGTGCACTTCCTCCACTTCCTCCACTTCCTCCGCTTCCTCCGCTTCCTCCGCTTCCTCCGCTTCCTCTGCTTCATCCGCTTCCTCCGCATCCTCCGCATCCTCCACTTCCTCCGCTTCCTCCACTTCCTCCCTTTCCTCCACTTCCTCCCTTTCCTCCACTTCCTCCACTTCAACCATTTCACCACTTCGTCCACTTCGTCCACTTCGTCTACCTCGTGCACTTCGTCAACTTCGTCAACTTCGTCAATTTCGTCAACTTCTTCAACTTCGTCCACTTTGTCCACTTCGTCCACTTCGTAGACTTCATCAACTTCGTCAACTTCGTTCACCTCCTCCACTTCCTCCACCACCTCCACTTCCTCCACTTCCTCCACTTCGTCCACTTCGTACACTTACTCCACTTCCTCCACTTCCTCCCCTTCCTCCCCTTCCTCCACTTCCTTTGCTTCCTCCGCTTCCTCCGCTTCCTTTACTTCCTTCACTTCCTCCACGTCGTCCACTTCGTCCACTTCGTCAACTTCGTCCACTTCGCCCACTTCCTCCACTTCCTCCACTTTCTCCGCTTCCTCCACTTCCTTCGCTCCCTCCGCTTCCTCCGCTTCCTCCACTTCGTTAACTTCGTCCACTTCGCCACTTGCTCCACTTCGCCACTTCCTCCACTTTGTCAACTTCATCAATTTCGTCAACTTCTTCAACTTCGTCAACTTCATCCACTTTGTCCACTTCGTTCACTTCATTCACTTCCTCCGCTTCCCACACTACCTCCACTTCCTCCACTTCCTCCACTTCCTCCACTTTGTCCACTTCGTCCACCTCGTACACTTACTCCACTTCCTCCACTTCTGCCACTTGCTCCACTTCTTCCACTTCCTGCACTTCCTCCCCTTCCTCCACTTCCTCCGCTTCCTCCGTTCCTCCAGTTCCTCCACGTCGTCCACTTCGTCCACTTCGTCAACTTCGTCAACTTCGTCCACTTCGCCCACTTCCTCCACTTCCTCCACTTCGTCCAATTGGTCCACTTCGTCAACATCGTCCACTTCGTCAACTTCGTCCACTTCCTCCACTTGCTCCACTTCGTCCACTTCTTCCACTTCGTCAACTTCGTCCAGTTCCTCCACTTCGTCAACTTCGTCCAGTTCCTCCACTTCGTCCACTTGGTCTACTTCGTCCACTTCGTAGATTTCGTCCACTTTGTCAACTTTGTAGACTTCGTCAATTTCGTCCACTTCGTCCACTTCGTTCACGTCGTCCATTTCCTCCACTATCTCCACTTCCTCCACTTCGTCCACTTCGTCCACTTCCTCCCCTACCTCCCCTTCCTCCCCTTCCTCCACTTCCTCCGCTTCCTCCGCTTCCTCCACTTCCCCCACGTCGTCCACTTCCTCCACTTTGTCAACTTCGCCAACTTCGTCCACTTCGCCCACTTCCTCCACTTCCTCCACTTCGTCCAATCGGTCCACTTCGTCCTCTTCGTCCACTTCCTCCACGTCGTCCACTTCGTCCACTTTGTCCACTTCGTCCACTTCGTCCACTTCGTCCACTTCGTCCACTTCGTCAACTTCGTCCAATTCGTCAACTTTGTCAACTTCCTCCACTTCGTCCACTTCCTCCGCTTCCTCCGCTTCGTCCGCTTTGCCACTTCCTCCAATTCCTCCGCTTCATCCACTTCATCCACTTCCTCCACTTTGTAGACTTCCTCCACTTCGTCCATGATAACAGTTGAAAAACTGTTATTTTCATGATTAAAATTGACACTAAAAGCAACCTTTACACTTAGAAACTAGCTTGAAATCATGCTTTTCTTCATATTTTTAGAAATAAGAGAGCTGGACAGGTTTATGCTTGATTTCAGTGTTTTTGTGCAGGTTTTAAGGTGAATTTGGTGAAAGAAGTGAAGAAGGAGAGATATGGAATCAGAAAAGACATCAAAAAGTGCAAAAGGAGAAGCCGAAGTCACCGCTCAGCGGCAGTTTACCGCTGAGCGGCACTCAGGAGCTCACGGGAGGACCGCTGAGGGGCAAAATGGCCGCTGAGGGGAAGAAACGTGACACGCACTTACCGCTGAGCGGTATTTTACCGCTGAGCGGCACTTTAATGGGCTTGGACCTAATTTTCTGTAATTTACGAATAATATATAAGCTTTAGGGTTTCCTAGGGTTTGTATCTTTGGTTGGAACGAAGAAAACACTCTCTCTTCCACCCCTTTGAGGAGGATCTATGATGCTGAGGCTTCCTCTTCACCTTTTTAGGGTTTTATCTTTCATTCTTTCATTGTAATTCATCTAGGTTCACCATCAATATGGTGAACTAAACTCTGTATGTTTGTTGGGGAATCAATGTAATCTTTTGAAGCTCTCATATATGGAATTTGTTTTTACATCTTTTAATTAAGACTTATGCTTTCTTTCATCATTAGTTAGGGTTTTTCCTCTTTGCTTAATGCTTGCATTGTTTAACTCATTCGATGCATGATTATTGGTTTTGTCGATACGGGCGCGTACGGGGAAGTCTAGATCCGGGGAATTTCTCCCAATATTATATTGGTTGTCGTTAAACTCCTGCACTTATGAACTGCTCATTAGGAATGCTAGGAATTGTATGAACTCGTGATTAGGGAGAAGCCTTCTTGAAAGGTACTTTAGAGAGTGGCATTAACAATGATGATTTGAATGTTGAATTCCTAAAATATATGAGAGTGGATAAGATGAAATTGATCCCCAACAACATATTCATACATATATTTCATTGAAAGTGTTTATCTTTTGCTTTTTGCCATTGATCAAAACTTCATGCATACATATTTAATTTTCGTCTTTTGCATATAAAATCCAAATATTTCGTCTTTAAGTCTTAGCTAATCAAGAAACCACACAACTAAACTAGGCCGTGAGTCCTTTGGGAAGAACGATACTTGGTCTTACCAAGTTTATTACTTGAACGTTTCGGTCACACTTGCCGATTGAAAAACAAGTTTGTGACATCATATTTTGGTGTTCATAAATTTGTCCATCAGTCCACTTCCTCCACTTCCTCCACTTCCTCCGTTTCCTCCACTTCCTTCGTTTCGTCCGCTTCCTACGATTCCTCCGCTTGCTCCACTTCGTCCACTTCGTCAACTTTGTCAACTTCGTCCACTTCCTCCGCTTCATCCTCTTCGCCCTTCGTCACTTCTTACACTTCCGCAACTTCCTCCACTTCCTCGACTTCCTCCATTTCGTCAACTTCGTCCACTTTGTCCACTTCGATCAATTCGTCAACTTTGCCAACTTCATCAACTTGGCCAACTTCGTCCCCTTTGTCCACTTCATCCACTTCACCCACTTCGTCCACTTCATCCACTTCGTGAACTCCGTCCACTTCCTTTGCTTCTTCCGCTTCCTTCCCTTCCTCCGCTTCGTCAACTTCGTCCACGTCGTCCACTTGGCGAACTTCGTGAACTTCGTGAACTTCGTGAACTTGGCTAACTTCGTCCACTTCCTCCACTTCCTCTGCTTCCTCCGCTTCCTCCACTTCCTCCGCTTCCTCCGCTTCCTCCACTTCCTCCGCTTCCTCCCCGTCCTCCACTTTGTCGACTTCGTCCACGTCATTTACTTCATCAACTTGATCCACTTCGTCAACTTCGTCCACTTCGCCCACTTCCTCCAGTTCCCCCACTTCGTCGACTTCGTCTACTTCGCGAACTTCATCCACTTCCTCCACTTCCCCCACTTCTTCCACTTCGTCAACTTCGCCCATTTCGTCCACTTCCTCCACTTCCTCCACTTTCTCCACTTCCACCACTTCCTCCGGCTCATCCGCTTCCTTCGCTTCCTCCACTTCCTCCGCTTCCTCCACTTACTCCCTTTCTTCCACTTCCTCCACTTCATCCATTTAGCCCACTTCGTCCACTTCGTCCACTTCGTCCACTTCCTCCACTTCGTCAGCTTCGTCAGCTTCGTCCACTTCCTCTACTTCGTCCACTTCCTCCACTTCGTCAACTTCGTCCACTTCGTCCACTTCGTCCACTTCGTCAACTTCGTCAATTTCGTCAACTTCTTCAATTTCGTCCACTTTGTCCACTTCGTCGACTTCGTAGACTTCGTCCACTTCGTCCACTTCGTACACTTACTCCACTTCGTCCACTTCGTCCACTTCCTCCCTTTCCTCCACTTCCTTCGCTTCCTCCGTTTCCTCCGCTTCCTCCACTTCCTCCACTTCCTCCACGTCGCCCACTTCCTCCACTTCCTCCACTTCCTCCACTTCCTCCACTTTCTTCGCTTCCTCCACTTCCTCCGCTCCCTCCACTTCCTCCACTTCCTCCGCTTCCTCCACTTCCTCCGCTTCCTCCGCTTCCTCCGCTTCCTCCACTTCCTCCGCTTCCTCCCCGTCCTCCACTTTGTCGACTTCGTCCACGTCATTTACTTCATCAACTTCGTCCACTTCGTCAACTTCGTCCACTTCGCCCACTTCCTCCAGTTCCCATACTTCGTCGACTTCGTCCACTTCGCGAACTTCATCCACTTCCTCCACTTCCTCCACTTCCCCCACTTCTTCCACTTCGTCAACTTCGTCCATTTCGTCCACTTCCTCCACTTCCTCCACTTTCTCCACTTCCTCCACTTCCTCCGGCTCATCCGCTTCGTTCGCTTCCTCCACTTCCTCCGCTTCCTCCACTTACTCTCTTGCTTCCACTTCCTCCATTTCGCCAACTTCGTCCACTTCCTCCACTTCCTCCACTTCGTCAGCTCATCCACTTCCTCTACTTCGTCCACTTCCTCCACTTTTACAACTTCGTCCACTTCGTCCACTTCGTCCAATTCGTCCACTTCGTCAACTTCGTCAATTTCGTCAACTTCTTCAATTTCGTCCACTTTGTCCACTTCGTCGACTTCGTCAACTTCGTCCACTTCGTCCACTTCGTACACTTACTCCACTTCCTCCACTTCCTCCCCTTCCTCCCCTTCCTCCACTTCCTTCGCTTCCTCCGCTTCCTCCGCTTCCTCCTCTTCCTCCACTTCCTCCACTTCCTCCACGTCGCCCACTTCCTCCACTTCCTCCACTTCCTCCACTTCCTCCACTTTCTCCGCTTCCTCCACTTCCTCCGCTCCCTCCACTTCCTCCACTTCCTCCACTTCCTCCCTTTCCTACACTTCATCCATTTCGCAAACTTCGTCCAGTTGGTCCACTTTGTCCACTTCGTCCACTTCGTCCAGTTCTCCACTTCCTCTGCTTCCTCCGCTTCCTCCCCTTGCTCCCCTTCGTCAACTTCGTCCACTTTGTCCACTTCGTTTACTTCGTCCACTTCATAGACTTCGTCCACTTTGTCAACTTCGTAGACTTCGTCAACTTCGTCCACTTCGTTCACTTCCTCCATTTCCTCCACTACCTCCACTTCCTCCATTTCCTCCACTTCGTCCACTTCGTACACTTCCTCCCCTTCCTCCCCTTACTCCCCTTCCTGCACATCCTCCGCTTCCTCCACTTCCTCCACTTCCTCCATGTCGTCCACTTTGTCCACTTCGTCAACTTCGTCCACTTCGTCCACTTCGCCCACTTCCTCCACTTCCTCCACTTCGTCAAATTGGTCCACTTCGTCCACTTCGTCCTCTTCGTGCACTTCGTCCACGTCGTCCACTTCGTCCACTTTGTCCACTTCGTCCACTTCGTCCACTTCGTCCAATTCGTCAACTTTGTCAACTTCCTCCACTTCGTCCAATTCGTCCACTTCCTCCACTTCTTCCGCTTCTTCTGCTTCGTCAACTTCGTCCACTTTGTCACTTCCTCTAGTTCCTCCGCTTCGTCCACTTCATCCACTTCCTCCACTTCGTAGACTTCCTCGACATCCTCCGCTTCTTCCACTTCCTTCGCTTCGTCTGCTTCCTACGCTTCCTCCGCTTCCTCCACTTCGTCAACTTCGTCCACTTCGTCAGCTTCGTCCACTTCGTCCACTTTGTCAACTTCGTCCACGACCTCCACTTCTTGCACTTCCTCTGTTTCGTCCACTTCGCCACTTCGTCACTTCTTACACTTCCGCAACTTCCTCCACTTTCTCGACTTCGTCCACTTCGATCACTTCGTCATCTTTGCCAACTTCGTCAACTTGGCAAACTTCGTCTCCTTCGTCCCCTTTGTCCACTTCATCCACTTCGTCCACTTCGTCCACTTCATCCACTACGTCCACTTTCGTCCACTTCGTCAACTCCGTCAACTCCGTCCACTTCCTCCACTTTCTCCACTTCGTCCAATTATTCAACTTCGTCCACTTCCTCCACTTCGTCAAGTTCGTCCAACTCCTCCACGTCCTCCACTTCCTCTCCTTCCTCCGCTTCCTCCACTTCCTCCACTTCCTCCACTTCGCCTCTTCCGCCACTTCCTTCACTTCCTGCACTTCCCTCACTTACTCCACTTCCTCCACTTCGTCTACTTCCTCCAATTCCTCCACTTCGTCTACTTCTTCCTCCACTTCGTTCACTTGGTCCACTTCGTCCACTTTGTCCAGTTCCTCCACTTCGTCCACATCATCCACTTTGTCCACTTTGTCCACTTCGTCCACTTCCTCAACCTCCTCCATTACATCCACTTCGTCAACTTTATCCACTTCGTGAACTTCGTCCACCTCCTCCACGTCCCTCCACTGCTCTGCTTCCTCCGCTTCCTCCACTTCGTCCGCTTCCTCCACTTTGCCACTTCCGCCATTCCTACACTTCCTTCACTTACTCCACTTCCTCTACTTCCTCCAATTCCTCCACCCATCCACTTCTTCCTCCACTTCGTTTACTTCGTCCACTTCCTCCTTCATCCACTTCGTCCAATTTGTCCACTTCGTCCCCTTCCTCCACTTCGTCCACTTTGTCCACATCCCACATCATCCACTTCGTCCACCTCGTCCACTTCGTGCAATTCGTCCATTTACTCAACGTCCTCCAGTTCGTCCTGTTCCTCCACTTCCTCCGCTTCGTTCTCTTCCTCCACTTCGTCCACTTCGCCACTTCCGCCACTTCCTCCACCCCTCCACATCCTCCACTTCCTCCACTTTGTCCCACTTCCTCCACTTCTCCACTACCCGCTTCCTCCACTTCCGCACTTCCTCCACTTTGCCACCTCCGCTATTTCCTCCTCTTCCTCCACTTTGCCACCTCTGCTATTTCCTCCTCTTCCTCCACTTCCTCCATTTCCTCCCGTTCGTCCACTTCGTCCACGTCGTCAACTTCGTCAACTACGTCCACTTCGTCAACTTCGTCCACTTCGTCAACATCGTCACTTCATCCGCTTCGTCCACTTCGTCAACTTCCTCCATTTCGTCAACTGTGTCAACTTCGTCAACTTCGTCAACTTCGTCCACTTTGTCAACTTCGTCAACTTCGTCAACTTCGTCCACTTTGTCCCCTTCGTGTACTTCGTTCCCTTCATCCACTTAGTCCACTTCGTCCACTTCGTTAACTTCATCCACTTCGTCAACTGTGTCCACTTCGTCCCCTTCGTCAATTTCGTCCACTTCGTCCACTTCGTCTACTTTGTGAACTTCGTCGACTTCGTCCACTTCCTCAACTTCCTCCAGGTCGTCCAGTTGCTCCACCTCGTCCACTTCGTCCTATTTGTCAACTTCGTGAACTTCCTCCACTTACCCCAATTCTTTCTCCACTTCGTCCACTTCGTCAACTTCATCCACTTCGTCCCCGTCCACCACTTCCCTTCGTCCACTTCGTCCACTTCAACCACTTCGTCGACTCCGTCCACTTCCTCAACTTCGTCCACTTGGTCAACTTTCTCCACTTCCTCCACTTCCTCCACATCGTAAACTTCGTCAACTTCGTCCCCTTCGTCCACTTCCTCTACTTCCTCCAGTTGGTCATGTTCGTCCACTTCATCAACTTCCTCCACTTCCTCCACTTCCTCCACTTCCGCCACTTTCTCCGCTTTCTCCGCTTCCTCCACTTCCTCCCCATCGCCACTTCCGCCACTTTCACCTCTTCTTCCACTTCATACACTTCGTCCACTTCGTCCACTTCGTCAACTTCGTCCACTTCGTCCCCTTCCTCAACTTCCTCCAGTTCGTCAACTTCGTCCCCTTCGTCCCCTTTGCCTCCTTCCTCCACTTCCTCCACTTCCTCCACTTCCTCATCTTCGTCCACTTCGTCCACTTCTCATCTTCGTCCCTTCCTCAACATACAGAGTTTAGTTCACCATATTCATGGTGAACCTAGATGAATACAATGAAAGAATGAAAGATAAAACCCTAAAAAGGTGAAGAGGAAGCCTCAGCATCCAAGATCCTCCTTCAAAGGGGTGGAAGAGAGAGTGTTTGCTTCGTTCCAGCCAAAGATACCTAACCCTAGGAAACCCTAAAGCTTATATATTATTCGTAAATTACAGAAAATTAGGTCCAAGCCCATTAAAGTGCCGCTCAGCGGTAAAATACCGCTCAGCGGTAAGTGCGTGTCGTTTCTTCCCCTCAGCGGCCATTTTGCCCCTCAGCGGCCTCCCGTGAGCTCCTGAGTGCCGCTCAGCGGTAAACTGCCGCTGAGCGGTGACTTCGGCTTCTCCTTTTGCACTTTTTGATGTCTTTTCTGATTCATTCTCTCCTTCTTCACTTCTTTCACCAAATTCACCTTAAAACCTGCACAAAAACACTGAAATCAAGCATAAACCTGTCCAGCTCTCTTATTTCTGAAAATATGAAGAAAAGCATGATTTCAAGCTAGTTTCTAAGTGTAAAGGTTGCTTTTAGTATCAATTTTAAGCATGAAAATAACAGTTTTTCAACTGTTATCACAACCCCAAACTTAGAACTTTGCTTGTCCTCAAGCAAACAAGATGTAACTCAATCTTCAACCAATTCATATGATGGTTCACTCATTCAAAAATCTCTTTTCAAGATAAGTAAAAACTTCAATCAAACTTATGACCAAGAGTTCAATCAAGATGTGCACATGCTTTAGTGTTCACAAAGTCATTAATTCCAACAAATGCTCTTTTTCATGAATGACAATCAATTAAGCATGGATGTTCATGTGCTAATGGAATATTTCCTCACTAGGTAAAGTGTTTCACTCACACACAAGTGTATAAAGGTAATCACTCATTCACTCTACTATCACAATGTCACATGAATCAACTTTGCCTTTCATTTTACCACAATCAAAAACATTCACAAGCATGCATCATCACAAGGACTTTTCAATGGCTTATAATGTGGCTGGGCTAACAAGAAAATTGGTTTTTCTGGATCACAAAATCCTTGAGTTAAGAGAATCATAACAACACAATCATCTTATTCATTCCCAACTTTCTTTTGCCTTTGCATTGAGCTTTGCTTCTTTTTCTTTTCTTTTCTTTTTCTTTGCATATTCTTACTTTTTAGCTCTTAGCTCAATGCTTTTCATGTTTTCCCAACAACCCCAAACTTGAACATTTAACAATACCACACAAGATCTTCTACTTAACTCAAGGTAAAGATTTTCAATCAAGGGTTTCAGTGTATGTTCAAGGCTAAGGGTTCAAAGGATAGAACACAAAGTGTTCTCTTTTAGTGGGCTAATTTTGAATTTGGCCAATAAAAAGGTTTCCAACAAACGGCCTTGATCATATGATGCAAAACAAGCAATTGATTCAATCATAGAAAACCTGGGCAAAATCATTCATGCTTTCAAAGTAATAGCATTCAACAATAACAACTCTGGAGCTCAAAACCTCACATATAAGCTCATTCACATTTGACATACACATCCTGCTTAATTTCACAATCACAATCATGATATCATGCATTTGTTCACAAAGCTTGTGAATCACCTGTATAAGCATTTTAATGTGCACATCATCTCAACATCAATCAATCATAAGCATCATTCAGCATTACTTATCACACAATCACAGTTAATAGCAAACCATCATAACAAACCAGGTGTTCAATAGAGTACATCAAACCCTAATCTAAAAACAAAAACAAATAAGTTCAGAAAACTTAAACCACAAAAGCATAATCATATGATAGCATTTATCAGTAAATGCTATCTCAGCTCCTCATCAGTCTGAGCTGTCCTCTGTATCTTCTCTTCTTCCTCATCTTCATCATCTTCAAATGCATCATCATCATCAGCTTCATCTTCTTCCATCTCTCTAGCTGAAGCTTCAGCTGCTCCAGCTCCTCCTCCATGCACTGGTTCCTCTGGCCAAGCTACCACATTATGGAATTCATCCATAGTCCACCTGTGGGCTGGAGGTGTATCATACATCCCCACAATCATCTCAGCAGTGGCCACCTGCCCTCTGTGAATGGACTGCAACTGAGCACCTATAAGAGACATATACATGTCCCTCATCTGGAATGGTTCTGCTTCATGTGTCTCAGCAGATGTCTGGCTCTGTGCTGGCCCTCTCTCTCTACGAGCACGGCGTGGTGGAACTGGCTGAGCTGCATCCTCACCTCCACAGTACTGTCTGTAATAGCCTCATCAATAGCTTTTCTTGGCCTCTCAAATGGTGGAGCAGAAGTGTCCACCCCAGCTATCTTGCAAAGGTGCGTGATCAAAGAAGGATGTCCTAGTGGTGCTTTGTTGTTTGAGGTATTGGCACACACTAATCTCATCAGCTATCACCTGCCCAATATTAACATTCAAGTTTCTGATAGCACAGTAGATGAAGAATGCCCTGCTGAGAGTAATATCTGACACATGTGAACATGGCTGAATGTTGGCATGAGAAAACGCCATCCAATACTTTGCAAGAGGAGTCAAATCTCCTCCTAATGTTAACCACTGAGCCAGATCTATTCCTTTGGAAGTGTCCTCCAGGTATACACAACTCTCTCCACATCCTCATAATCAGCACCTTCCTCCATGCAAAGAGCAAACTGGCACTGCTCACCAGCCCATACAGTGTCCAGGAAGTTATTAATAGAATCAGGATCATACCTGATAGCATGGCCTCTGACATAGCCCAAATAATTCTCAGCTGGATAATCACCAATCTTCTTTGCATTGGTGTAAAATTCCTTTACCACAGCTATGTTGGCAGGTGCAGGATAAGTGGCTAGCTTTCCCCAGTCATTCCCTAACACTTGCTCTCCAAATTGAGGAGCAAAGTTAGGTATCATTCCAACCTTTCTCTCCATCAGAAGTCTCCTGTCCTGAACCACCCTAAAGTGCTTCTCATGTTTCCTAGAGAGGAACCTGCTAGAGTGGGGTTGCTCTGGTTCCTTTTCCTTTCTCTTGGTTGCCATGGTTTTCAATCTTTTTCCTGAAGAGGATGCCATTCCTACATTCAAACACAAATACAAAACCACAGAACATGATGTTAATCATTAGTAAAACAGAACACAACTCCTTTCGAAGCTAAACCACCGCTGAGGGCCAGAATTTCCCCTCAGCGCCACCAGCCACATTCCACACCAAAAACAGAAAAACCAAATCTGGCAGAGTGCCGCTCAGCGGCAGTTTACCCCTCAGCGGTAACTCTGCAGATTTTTGAAAAACTTTTTAAAGCTTTCCTAACTCCACCCAAATGCAATTTTCAGTTTTCCAGTTCATAATCATGCAGTTTAATCGGTTCAAACATCAAATATATCATCAAATCATGCATAGAAATCAAAACCCCTAAATTTCATGCTTTGACAATCACATTCAAAATCAAAACCCTAGAATGAACAAAATGCATTTTACTTACTTGGGTGGAGATACTAGATGCAATGAGAATGCTTCCAAGCTAGAATGCTCTCTTCCAACCCCAAACTTTGATGGCACACTAGTGAAAAAGTGAGTGGAAGAGAAATTTTCTTAAGAGGAAGAGTGAAAAGATGTGGAAAACCTTGGAGAAGGTATGTGGGAGTGTTTGTGCAGAGAAAAGCTGAAAAAATAAACGCAGCTTAGGGTTTAAAAATACCCTAATGGGCTCGGGTCCCGCTAAGGGGAACTAAAGCCCATCTGCGAGAGTACCGCTCAGCGGTAAATACCGCTCAGCGGCACTTTCGTGATGTGCTCTTCTCCTTCTTTTCTTAACCTACGTGCCTCCCATACATGCCCCTCACTGGTTCCCTGCAATTCAATGTTTAAAATGCTTATGCAAACCCTAACTAAAATAAACAAACAGAAATATTCAATCAACTGGGTTGCCTCCCAGGTAGCGCTTGTTTAACGTCACGAGCCTGACCCAAAATCCACCAACACCCTCAGTAGGTGCAAAATTTTCTTACCAACACCCATCAGTAGGTGTTACAAACATAGTATCCTTCAGTAGATACTTAACCACCTAGCATCCTTCAGTAGATGCTATCTCCAACAAAATAATTACAAAAATAATGTTCACAAATTAAAAATTACAAAACCAAATCAAAAGTTTTAAATCCACTGGGTTGCCTCCCAGCAAGCGCTCTTTTAACGTCATTAGCTTGACCCAATAAAGTTCAAGTTCCATCTTCTTTATAGTTGATGTTGTCATTCCACCAACTCCTCAGCTGTTTCCTTTGAACTGTTTTGGTTCTTCTAGAATATGGAGACTCTATCTCTATCATCTCCTTCTCTTTAAAGCCCTTCACAACC
Organism: Vigna umbellata; assembly: GCF_029865625.1. Classification (NCBI taxonomy): domain Eukaryota; kingdom Viridiplantae; phylum Streptophyta; class Magnoliopsida; order Fabales; family Fabaceae; genus Vigna; species Vigna umbellata. The sequence continues at coordinate 16,360,012 of NC_142170.1, read as the reverse complement.
CACAACTTGTTCTTGATTCTTACAGGTGTGCCAAGTTGGAGTCTTCTTTTCTCCAGTCACTAGGAATTTCTTCTCCTCTTCCAATCTCTTCTTCCTTGGGTACCTGAAACAACAAACAATGGTTACCTGAAACCTCAGATTTTCATCTTTACGGCTAGTCATGGGTGCATCTCGAAATGCAGCTTTATAACTAGCTTCTTCCTCCTTTGCTTGCGTCTCATCTTTGAAGACATCTACCACCACTCTCTCCTCTCTGTCCTGGAGCACCACTATACCTTCATTTACATCATGATAGCCCTGGCCGTTTTCATAAACGGTCTTCCAAGTATGATAGGTATCTTCTCGTCTCCATCTTCATCACCACAAAGTCTGCCAAGAACTGAAGTTTGCCAACACAAACTATAATGTCCTCTACAATCCCACATGGCTCCTTTGAAGATCCATCGGCCATTACTATTTTAACCTTTGCAGGTTTCACTTTAACATTGCCGATTTGCTCCAGTAAAGAATAAGGTATCAAGTTAACACTTGAACCTAAATCAAGGAGAGCTTTCTTTACCTTTTTCTTCCCTATGTACAAGGGATAGAAAAACTGCCTGGATCTGATGCTTTAGGAGGGAATGACTCTTTTTAACAGTTATACACTCTTTTGCCTTCATCATCTCTACGTCTCTTCTTTGTAGAGATTTCTTCATCAGATTTTGTGTAAACTGCATTTTCTGTAGAATCTGTTCCCAAGGTGCTTCATTATCCACCATTCTGAATAATTCTGTGAAATCCATTTGTTTCTCTTGATTTATTGGAAAAGGAAAATATTTTTGCTCTCTATTTCTCTTCTTTCTTCTGTTTCTCCTTCTTCTAACTCAATTATCTCTTCATTCACACTCTTTACCACTTTGCACTCTTCTCTGGGGTTAACCTCAGTATTAGCCCCAAAATTTCTATTTGGCCTTTCTTCCAATTGCTTGGTAATCTGACCCATTTGAATCTCCAAATTCTTTATAGCAGCTTCAGTGCTCTTTTGAGAAGATTCAGTTTTCTGTATGAATTGCTGAAGAGTTTCTTCCAACCTTGTTGATCTTTCATTAAGCATAGATAACTGTTGCCAAAAGGTTGGTTGCTGCTGCTGCTTATTATATTGATTTGCTTGCCCAGTTTGTCCTTGACCAATGCTTGGATGTGGTTTCCACCCTTGATTGTAATTCCCTTGACGGTATGGAAATTGATTAGCCATGAAATTAACATCCTCCACGGCTTCCACTGGAAAAGCACATTGACCATTGATATGATCACCTCCACATAATTCGCACAACTGGGTTTGTACCTGTGCAGCAGTTTTCAACTCTTTAGGTAATTGTGCAAGAGTTTTAGTCAGAGTCTCCAGCTGTTGAGTTAGAATTTTATTTTGAGCTAGCAAGGCATCATGTGTCTGTAATTGGAGAACCCCTTTTTGTTGCATAGGAGCTCCTCTCTCACTGTGCAGCTCATTATCACTAGTAGCCATGTTTTCTATAATTTCTGTGCTTCCTCTGGAGTTTTCCATTTAATATTGCCTCCTGCTGAGGCATCAAGCATCATCTTGGTTTGTGAACCAAGCCTCCAAGGAAAGTTAAGACTACTTCCTGTTCTTCAAAGCCATGCGTGGGTGTTTTTCTTAGCAGACTTTTGTATCTATCCCATGCATGCCCCAGTGATTCTTCCATGCCCTGCTTAAATGAAGATATCTCTTGCTTGCCTTTTGTCACCTTTGATTGTGGAAAGTACTTGTTCAAAAACTTTGTTACCACTGCTTCCCACTCTGTGAAACTTCCTTCTGGAAAGAATTCAACCAAAGCTTAGCATTGCCTCCCAATGAGAAAGGAAACAAACTAAGTTTGATCGCTTCATCTGGCACCCCATTGATTTTGACTGTGTTGCAAATTTCATTAATGTAGTAAGGTGCTCATATGGGCTTTCATGAGATAACCCATTAAATTGGCTCTTTCACCAGTTGGATCAGTGCTGGTTTGACCTCCATGTTAGCTGCATTGACTCTAGGTCTAGCTATGCTGTTAAAGTGCTGAGGTCCAGCTATATTGGTGTAATCAGCAAGAGTTCTTCTGATATTATTGTTCTCCATATTTTCTGTGCTATTGTCAGAACCTTGTGGTGATGGTTGCAACAGAGTTTCCGGAGGAGGGAAAAGTTCTCTAGATGTTCTGATTCTTCTCCTCCGTCTACTGTCTTCTAATCCTTCAAGCAGAGGTTCTGTTGTTTTCTTGCTCCTAGTTCGAATTGCCTCCTGCATACACAAGAACACAAAACCCTAGAAAAGATTTGGTTAGCACAAAAAGATATAAGAGAAGATATAAGATTCAGAAAATAAAAACAGAAAACAGAAAAACAGAAAACAGAAAAATAAAATAAAATAAAATAAAAAAACGAAAAAATAACAGAAAATAAAAACAGAAATTCAAAATTAAGTCAAAGATAATCAATAATCACACAAATTAACCAGTTAAACCACGAGTCCCCGGCAACGGCGCCAAAAACTTGATGGACAAATTTATGAACACCAAATATGATGTCACAAACTTGTTTTTCAATCGGCAAGTGTGACCGAATCGTTCAAGTAATAAACTTGGTAAGACCAAGTATCGTTCTTCCCAAAGGACTCACGGCCTAGTTTAGTTGTGTGGTTTCTTGATTAGCTAAGACTTAAAGACGAAATATTTGGTTTTATATGCAAAAGACGAAAATTAAATATGTATGCATGAAGTTTTGATCAATGGCAAAAAGCAAAAGATAAACACTTTCAATGAAATATATGTATGAATATGTTGTTGGGGGTCAATTTCATCTTATCCACTCTCATATATTTTAGGAATTCAACATTCAAATCATCATTGTTAATGCCACTCTCTAAAGTACCTTTCAAGAAGGCTTCTCCCTAATCACGAGTTCATACAATTCCTAGCATTCCTAATGATCAGTTCATAAGTGCAGGAGCTTAACGACAACCAATATCATATTGGGAGAAATTCCCCGGATCTAGACTTCCCCGTACGCGCCCGTATCGACAAAACCAATAATCATGCATCGAATGAGTTAAACAATGCAAGCATTAAGCAAAGAGGAAAAACCCTAACTAATGATGAAAGAAAGCATAAGTCTTAATTAAAAGATGTAAAAACAGATTCCATATATGAGAGCTTCAAAGATTACATTGATTCCCCAACAAACATACAGAGTTTAGTTCACCATATTCATGGTGAACCTAGATGAATTACAATGAAAGAATGAAAGAAAACCCTAAAAAGGTGAAGAGGAAGCCTCAGCATCCAAGATCCTCCTTCAAAGGGGTGGAAGAGAGAGTGTTTGCTTCGTTCCAGCCAAAGATATAAACCCTAGGAAACCCTAAAGCTTATATATTATTCGTAAATTACAGAAAATTAGGTCCAAGCCCATTAAAGTGCCGCTCAGCGGTAAAATACCGCTCAGCGGTAAGTGCGTGTCACGTTTCTTCCCCTCAGCGGCCATTTTGCCCCTCAGCGGTCCTCCCGTGAGCTCCTGAGTGCCGCTCAGCGGTAAACTGCCGCTGAGCGGTGACTTCGGCTTCTCCTTTTGCACTTTTTGATGTCTTTTCTGATTCCATATCTCTCCTTCTTCACTTCTTTCACCAAATTCACCTTAAATCCTGCACAAAAACACTGAAATCAAGCATAAACCTGTCCAGCTCTCTTATTTCTGAAAATATGAAGAAAAGCATGATTTCAAGCTAGTTTCTAAGTAGGCTTAATTACCTACTTAGTCCCCATGTTAGGAGGTAATTTTGTGTTTAGTACCCGGTTTTAAAAATGTAGGCATTTGGTACCTATGTTTTGAAATTTGTATCAATTCAATCCTATCCAGTTAACGACGTTATAATTGATGCGAGAAATTAAGGACGTTAATGAAGATGCATTCAAACATTTGATAGCTATTCCACCCAGGCTATCATTAACGTCCTTAATTTCTCGCATCAATTATAACGCCGTTAACTGGATAGGATTGAATTGATACAAATTTCAAAACATAGGTACCAAATGCCTACATTTTTAAAACCGGGTACTAAATAGAAAATTACCTCCTAACATGGGGACTAAGTAGGTAATTAAGCCTTCTAAGTATAAAGGTTGCTTTTAGTATCAATTTTAAGCATGAAAATAACAGTTTTTCAACTGTTATCACCCATTCGTCCCCTTCGTCCACTTCGTCCACTTCTTCCACTTCGTCCACTTCGTCAACTTCCTCCACTTCGTCCACTTCCTCCACTTCCTCCACTTCGTCCAATTATTCAACTTCGTCCACATCCTCCACTTCGTCAAGTTCGTCCACCTCCTCCACGTCCTCCACTTCCTCTATTTCCTCCGCTTCCTCCACTTCGTCCACTTCGTCCACTTCGCCACTTCCGCCACTTCCTCCACTTCCTGCACTTCCTCCACTTACTCCACTTCCTCCACTTCCTCTACTTCCTCCAATTCCTCCACGTCGTCCACTTCTTCCTCCACTTCGTTCACTTCGTCCACTTCGTCCACTTCGTCCACTTGGTCCACTTCCTCCACTTCGTCAACTTCATCCACTTCGTCAACTTCGTCCACCTCCTCCACGTCCTCCACGTCCTCCACTTCATCCACTTCATCCACTTCGTCCACTTCCTCCACTTCATCCACTTCGTCAACATTATCCACTTCGTGAACTTCGTCCACCTCCTCCCCGTCCTCCACTTACTCTGCTTCCTCCACTTTGTCCGCTTCCTCCACTTCACCACTTCCGCCACTTCCTGCACTTCCTCCACTTACTCCACTTCCTCTACTTCCTCTAATTCCTCCACTTCGTCCACTTCTTCCTCCACGTCGTTTACTTTGTCCACTTCCTCCACTTCGTCCCCTTCGTCCCCTTCGTCCACTTCGTCCCCTTCCTCCACTTCGTCCACTTCGTGCAATTCGTCGACTTCGTCCACTTCCTCAACTTCCTCCAGTTCGTCCAGTTGCTCCACCTCGTCCACTTCGTCCTATTTGTCAACTTCGTGAACTTCCTCCACTTCCTCCAATTCTTTCTCCACTTCGTCCACTTCTTCAACTTCGTCCACTTCGTCCCCTTCGTCAACTTCCCTTCTTCCACTTCATCCACTTTTTCCACTTCGTCCACTTCGTCGACTCCGTCCACTTCCTCAACTTCGTCCACTTAGTCAACTTCGTCCACTTCCTCCACTTCGTTCGCGTCCTCCACTTCGTAAACTTCATCAACTTCGTCCCCTTCGTTCACTTCCTCTACTTCCTCCAGTTCGTCATGTTCGTCCACTTCATCAACTTCCTCCACTTCCTCCACTTCCTCCACTTTCTCCGCTTTCTCCGCTTCCTCCACTTCCTCCCCTTCGCCACTTCCGCCACTTTCACCTCTTCTTCCACTTCCTCCACTTCCTCCACTTCCTCCACTTCCTCCACTTCCTCCACTTACTCCACTTCGTCCACTTCGTCCACTTCCTCCACTTCGTCAACTTTGTCCACTTCCTCAACTTCCTCCAGTTCGTCCACTTCGTCCCCTTCGTCCCCTTTGCCTCCTTCCACCACTTGCTCCACTTCCTCATCTTCGTCCACTTCGTCCACTTCGTCCACTTCGTCCCCTTCGTCCCCTTCGTCCCCTTCGTCCACTTCCTCCACTTCCTCCACTTCCTCCACTTCGTCCAATTATTCAACTTCGTCCACTTCCTCCACTTCGTCAAGTTTGTCCACCTCCTCCACATCCTCCACTTCCTCTCCTTCCTCCGCTTCCTCCACTTCGTCCACTTCCACCACTTCGCCACTTCCGCCACTTCGTCCACTTCCTGCTCTTCCTCCACTTACTCCACTTCATCCACTTCCTCTACTTCCTCCAATTCCTCCACTTCGTCCACTTCTTCCTCCACTTCGTTCACTTCGTCCACTTCGTCCACTTCGTAAACTTTGTCCACTTCCTCCACTTCGTCAAATTCATCCCTTTCGGCAACTTCGTCCACCTCCTCCACGTCCTCCACTTCATCCACTTCATCCACTTCGTCCACTTTGTCCACTTCCTCCACTTCCTCCACTTCATCTACTTCGTCAACTTTATCCACTTCGTGAAGTTCGTCCACCTCCTCCCCGTCCTCCACTTGCTTTGCTTCCTCCACTTCGTCCGCTTCCTCCACTTTGCCACTTCCGCCACTTCCTGCACTTCCTCCACTTCCTCCGCTTACTCCACTTCGTCCAGTTCGTCGACTTCGTCCCCTTCCTCCACTTCGTCTACTTTGTCCACATCGTCCACATCGTCCACTTCGTCCACTTCGTGCAATTCGTCCATTTACTCAACGTCCTCCAGTTCGTCCAGATCGTCCACTTCCTCCACTTCGTTCTCTTCCTCAAGTTCGTCCACTTCGCCACTTCCGCCAATTCCTCCACCTCCTCCACTTCCTCCACTTTCTCCACTTTGTCCACTTCCACCACTTCCTCCACTTCCTCCACTTCCTCCACTTCCTGCGCTTCCTCCGCTTCCTCCACTTCCTCCACTCTGCCACCTCCGCTATTTCCTCCTCTTCCTCCACTTTGCCACCTCTGCTATTTCCTCCTCGTCCTCCACTTCCTCCACTTCCTCCACTTCCTCCCCTTCGTCCACTTCGTCCACGTCATCAACTTCGTCAACTACGTCCACTTCGTCCACTTCGTCAACATCGTCACTTTGTCCGCTTCGTCCACTTCGTCAACGTCCTCCACTTCGTCAACTTTGTCAACTTCGTCAACTTCGTCCACTTTGTCAAATTCGTCAACTTCGTCCACTTTGTCCCCTTCGTGTACTTCGTCCCCTTTGTCCACTTCGTCCACTTCGTCAACTGTGTCCACTTCGTCCCCTTCGTCAATTTCGTCCACTTCGTCAACTTTGTGAAATTTGTCGACTTCATCCACTTCCTCATCTTTCTCCACTTCGTCCAGTTGCTCCACCTCGTCCACTTCGTCCAATTTGTCAACTTCGTCAACTTCCTCCACTTCCTCCACTTCCTCCAATTCTTTCTCCTCATCAATCTGAGCTGTCCTCTGTATCTTCCTCTTCCTCCTCATCTGCATCATCTTCAAATGCATCATCCTCATCAGCTTCATCTTCTTCCATATCTCTAGCTGAAGCTTCAGCTGCTCCAGCTCCTCCTCCATGCACTGGCTCCTCTGGCCAAGCTACCACATTATGGAATTCATCCATAGTCCACCTGTGGGCTGGAGGTGTATCATACATCCCCACAATCATCTCAGCAGTGGCCACCTGCCCTCTGTGAATGGACTGCAACTGAGCCCCTATAAGAGACATATACATGTCCCTCATCTGGAATGGCTCTGCTTCATGTGTCTCAGCAGATGTCTGGCTCTGTGCTGGCCCTCTCTCTCTACGAGCACGGCGTGGTGGAACTGGCTGAGCTTCATCATCACCTCCACAGTACTGTCTATAGTAAGCCTCATTAATAGCTTTTCTTGGCCTCTCAAAAGGTGGGGCAGAAGTGTCCAACCCAGCTATCTTGCAAAGGTGCGTGATCAAAGAAGGATGTCCTAGTGGTGCTTTGTTGTTTGAAGTATTAGCGCACACACTAATCTCATCAGCTATCACCTGCCCAACATTAACATTCAAGTTTCTGATAGCACAGTAGATGAAGAATGCCCTGCTGAGAGTAATATCTGACACATGTGAACATGGCTGAATGTTGGCATGAGAAAACGCCATCCAATACTTTGCAAGAGGAGTCAAATCCGTCCTCCTAATGTTAACCACTGAGCCAGATCTATTCCTTTGGAAGTGTCCTCCTGGTATACACAGTACTCTCTCCACATCCTCATAATCAGCACCTTCCTCCATGCAAAGAGCAAACTGGCACTGCTCACCAGCCCATACAGTGTCAAGAAAGTTATTAATTGAATCAGGATCATACCTGATAGCATGGCCTCTGACATAGCTGATGAGAGGGTCGCACCTCCCACAAAAGTTGTGCATAAAAGAATGCAGTATAGTACTAGGAAGTGACTCCTAGGTCGTCTCTCAAGGACCAAATGTGGTTCAGTCTCAGATCAAACACATAGTGGGGGGATTTTGAAAGATTGTTTTTGTGCGGATAAAATTAAATTAAACTGACTGGAAATTAAACACGACTGAATTAAAAACGGCGAAGTAAATTCTAAAACAGTAAAATGAAATTAACACAGTGAAAATGAAATTGGAACAGTAAAAATTCAAATAAAAAAATAGAATAGGAAATTGTTTCCCTCATCCAAAACCGTAGCCTTGTTCGATTTTTTTTTTAGTATGCAAAGTAAATAAAATTTGCTATCCATCTAAGCCATCAACGTGCCCTTTCACTCATGGGAGCCGTGCCACTTCTTCATACTTCCCATTCCCATTCTTCAAATGAAAGAAAAAAAATAAAAATAAAAATAAAAAAAAAAATAAAATAAAATAAAATATTTAAATTGGTCTTAACATGATACACTTCACGTAACCACTCCACATTCTTTAATTAAAGAATTTACAATTCTCATCCAAGAAGGTGTTCTCTTCTATTCCAAACCAATTGCCGAGCACACCAAACTCCCACACGTAGCCTTGCACCTATTCACCTTCTACAACCAACCACTTAACTCCAATACATTCTCCACATGAAACCAAAATGAATATTCTATTCTAATGCAAATTGAAAGTGCATCTTCACGTGACTTCTTACACGGCTTTTTGCTTCCAGCTACCATTCTCTCATCAAATCAATAAGCTATGACAATTACATAACAAAGTAATCTCTAACATGCTCCACGTTAACTTCCACAAAGAGTTAAAATACACTCCTTTTCTCTCCCCAAAACCGTCACACCTATTCCCGTCTAGCTTCCACCTTCATTTTTTATTCATCATGGCATGTGTCATACTTCTAGACAATCCTTTTTCTAATTTTTTCACACAACGAAATGAACTCTTTGACCACTCCCTGCACCGTTCTATACTTCATTCTAACAAAACCAAAGACTTATCTCTTCCTAATAATTAAACAAATATCATACCCCAGTGAATATTGAATGTGACATGCAGTGACAAATGTTAGGCTAATGAAATAGATATGCAACAAATAAACTAATCATTCAAATACAATTCATAGTGGAACTGACACTAGATAAAAACATTAACAGTAAAGAGAATAAAGCTACTTCAGTCAAGCTTTCGAATGTATAAAATAAGAAAGTGATTCTTAGTTCAAGCATTAATAAACAAACCAAACCTATTCAAACTAAGCTCAATTCCTTTTGGACACCGTGCTTACAGAAAACTCAACCGGAGGCTCTTGCTTGGTGGCAGCTAAACGCATTTCTCCTTTCCTTGCTCTCCAACCAGTTTGTTTTTCTCCAGAGAACTCCAGCCAAGAGAGTAGTGTCCAGATCCCAAGTAGCAGCCCTCCAACAAAGACGTTCACAGCCAAAAGTTTCAAAACCAAAAACCCAGAGAGTGTGTGTGTTGCCGTCAGTCCCCCAGAAAAATTTTTAGAACTACCATCCTCCTCCAAAAACCTCAAGACCGAGAGTGTAAAAAAAAATGCCCCTGCAAGTGGCGGCTGAACCACACACGTCCAACAGTCCCCCCTTTTCAAAATGAAATGTGCTTTTCTTTTATGTGGGAGGCAATTGCCCTAGGCCGAGACACCCCTCCCTCCAAGCACGTCCTCTGCTAGGTGTGTTCCCCTCTTCCACGGGCTCCCTTCTTTTTCTGGACGCACCCCCATTTTTTGCTGCCAGCGTGTGCTTGAAGGCTTGGTCCGAGTGCTTCAATGTGGGCCCTTCTTTAATTCCAACTAAGGCTGAATAAGATGAATGGCCGTGTGATGTGTTTTTCCTTCCAGCAAGCAACATGCACATCTCCAAGTGCACCCCCAAATATGAAATCCACACCTCCTCACTCATTTAGCCTCTAAATGTCCCAAATTGTATTTCCAAAATTTTCCCTACAATTAATAATGCAAATAATTAGCTCAAATCATTCAAATTAATTAAAATAAGAATTTCTGATCAAATTAAGCACAATTAGGAAAAATGGGAAAATACTGGACATTTAAGCACAATTCCCTAATTAAATTCGGTACAATAAGCTAAGTGAAATTGAGAAAATATTGACTCATCAAAATAGACCACACTTAGTCTTTTGCACTCCTGGGCAAAATCAAGACGCAGATCAAGGAATAGTTCAAAGGACTTTTAGTAAAGTGACACAGACTCAGCATACAGAAAACAAAGACTCAACAAGGACAGAAACAGAATTACACAGTCCTCAAGAAATCTGGACAAAGAAAAGAGGTAAACAATATCCAACTCAGAATCAGAGAAAGCAGATACTCATGAAATTATCCAAGCAATTCAAATCATGACAAAATGATCAATCAGCTCAAGAGGTGAATCAAAAGTAACAAAACCTCACAGATGCACTATCAGTGTTTCTCTCAAGTGTTTAAGGTAAATCAATGTCACTCAATGCACTCAAGAAAGCAAACACAAATAGACTTGACAAGCCTCTAATATCAAAACTCAAGCACATACGCATGTTCAAATCAAAAGGTCTTTTCATGGATGTAATGGGGCCAAGGACATGGGAGGATAACATATGGATGAGAAGCTATAAACCAAAAGAAATAGAGGAGCAATGGGGAACAAGTGTAAACACAATCAAATCACACCCAAAACCTCTAATTCAATCCTCTTCTTGACTCCATTATTCACACAATTTTTTTTTTTTTCATTTTTTTCATTTTTTTTTTCATCCTGTCTCTTTTCTTTTCTCTCTTTTCAAAACAAAATTGTAAAAGACAAGATACAAATATATTTACCAAAACAAAACAAGAAGAGGAACCAACTAGCCAACTCATCAGAATCCCCAAGGAGACCACACTTGTTCCCAAAACACTTCCAAAGCTCCAAAATTCCCTAAGGTTAAGGTAATCATGGTTTTTTCACTTAGGGCTAGTGTATGAGCTTCAAAACAAAGAAATGAGGGAAGTATAGGCTCAAAAAGGGTTATCAAAGGATCAGAACAAGGTAAGCTTATTTGGCTAGAGAGGCTCAACAACAAAACTGCCTTTATCACTTCCAAACATGCATATCAATCAAGAATTATCAACAAGAGTCAAGCCAAGGCATATGTGCAAGCAATCAAGAGACATATCACACACAAGAAAGAACATAAAGTGGCTCAAATTCTCACACAGGGTAATTGTCACAATCAATTCAACCTCTCAAACATCATAATCATATTCCCAAGCAGAGAAAAGCAAGGATTTCAAACAAATCAGAGTATCAATGAAGTGAAAGACACATCTACAACCTAAACAAAGTCCAGAAATCAAGAGAAACATGTAAAATTGTACACAAGACACGACAAAATTAACCTAGAAAAGAAAAAAAATTTAACCAAGAAAACAAAAACTAACAGAAAAATCAGAATCTCCCCCAATAGACCACACTTAAACTACACAATGTCCTCAATGTGTCATAAGCATAAGATCGAAAATCAAAACAGTGAACAGATCATGGACAAGTGCAATAAAAGTAGGGAAAAGGGAAGAAGAGAGAAAGGAAACTCCCCTGATCATGGTGGCAGTTGCCAATTTTGGACTTTCAGGGAGATGTCTTCCACCATAGTATCCAGCAAGGAGGTTTTGAGGACAAACTGCTTCATCCTCCAAATCTGATCTAGCAGTGAAATGTTTTCCACAGCTGGATCTATGCAATGATTGTTGATGAGCAGGTTCAACAGGTGCCTGTTGATCTTCAAACTATTGTGTATGTAAGCACCCTTGTCTTCCACTGGGGGTGCATGTTGGTCAAATTCATATGTACCTCCTGCAGCATGGTTAGTACATTGTGGCTCCAAAGAAATGACATGTAGAGGTACAACACCCAATCCCAATTTATCAGACTGAACCTCAGATACATCCTCAGAACATGAATCAATTTCAAAATCACAAGCAATATCAACTACAGACTCAGATTCATGTTCAATGCATGGAGAATAAACATTCGGATGCGATAGCAAAAATTGGTTCTCATCATGCATATAGGGAAAATTAAAATCAGACTCAACAACAATACAATCATCAACGTAATCCTCAACAACATAATCATCAACATAATCAAATTGAGGTATGTTTACCTCCTCTTCCTTGAAGATTGCTAAAGTGTGGGAAGATGAAGGTGGTCTACCTGGTTCAGGGTTACTGCTTATTTCTGCCTGCTCCTCAAAATACTCATCACTCTCCTCAGGTGCAAGAGTAGGGACATAGGATGATGGGAAAGTAGATGGCACAATAGTAAGTTCATGACTCTTCTCCCCATCTTCTATGTTGATGCCACTATCATCATCATCTGGAATCTGAACAGTCTGAAATGGTAACTCTGAATCTTGAGACTGTTCCTCAGTGAGTTGAGTGGCCATCTGCCCTATCTGATCAGTCATACTCTGAATGGCAGCTCCTATTTCTTGCTGGAACTGCATGTTCTCTTGCCTAAACTGAAGGTTCTGCATGGTCATCTGCTCCAACAACTCCTGCAATGTAGGCTCAGAAGTATAAGGCTGAGGAGCTGTTTCGGCAGAAGCATCATATTGCTGACTCTGATATTGCTGGACTGGTGGAGGCATGAAGGTACTCTGGAATGGTGGTTCTTGATATTGATGTTGTGGAGCATTGTACCATCCCAAGGTAGGGTCATTCCATCCAAGACCGTTGTCGTATCCATCTTGCACATGGGAGAATTTACTCAGAAATTTATGCTCAAGATCTTCCCATCTGGTAATGGATCCTGGAGGAAGAGAGTCTTTCCAATCTTTTGGTGCTCTTTCTAATGAGTGCGGGAATGCTCTTAAGAAAACTAGATCGTCCGGGACATTTGGAAGTTTCATTAAAGAGCAAATTCGATAAAACCTATCCAAATGTTCATGTGGGCATTCACCTGCAAGACCATAAAACTTGGGCAACAAATTCATCAGTCCAGTGGTGAGAACTAAATGATCACCATCCTCATTAGGTGGAACCGGCTCCCAAAGAGAGCTCTCAGAAATTTGAGGATGAGCCACATTGTTCTCAGCATAAAAATCAGCAGAATTACAATCAGAGTAACATGCAGAAGGAGAATCATGATCAGAGGCACTAGCAAAATAAGCAGTATTCACAAAATCAAAATAGGTAGACATGGAAAAAGAAGAATACTAAAAATCACGAAACTAATAAAACAATACACATTTATACATGCAACACGCACACACAAAACAGAACATCACATCACATCACAACACAAGACAAAACACGACACACACAAACACAACAAAAACCTAAGACCGAACCATTGGTCCCCGGCAGCGGCGCCATTTTGATGAGAGGGTCGCACCTCCCACAAAAGTTGTGCATAAAAGAATGCAGTATAGTACTAGGAAGTGACTCCTAGGTCGTCTCTCAAGGACCAAATGTGGTTCAGTCTCAGATCAAACACATAGTGGGGGGATTTTGAAAGATTGTTTTTGTGCGGATAAAATTAAATTAAACTGACTGGAAATTAAACACGACTGAATTAAAAACGGCGAAGTAAATTCTAAAACAGTAAAATGAAATTAACACAGTGAAAATGAAATTGGAACAGTAAAAATTCAAATAAAAAAATAGAATAGGAAATTGTTTCCCTCATCCAAAACCGTAGCCTTGTTCGATTTTTTTTTTAGTATGCAAAGTAAATAAAATTTGCTATCCATCTAAGCCATCAACGTGCCCTTTCACTCATGGGAGCCGTGCCACTTCTTCATACTTCCCATTCCCATTCTTCAAATGAAAGAAAAAAAATAAAAATAAAAATAAAAAAAAAATAAAATAAAATAAAATATTTAAATTGGTCTTAACATGATACACTTCACGTAACCACTCCACATTCTTTAATTAAAGAATTTACAATTCTCATCCAAGAAGGTGTTCTCTTCTATTCCAAACCAATTGCCGAGCACACCAAACTCCCACACGTAGCCTTGCACCTATTCACCTTCTACAACCAACCACTTAACTCCAATACATTCTCCACATGAAACCAAAATGAATATTCTATTCTAATGCAAATTGAAAGTGCATCTTCACGTGACTTCTTACACGGCTTTTTGCTTCCAGCTACCATTCTCTCATCAAATCAATAAGCTATGACAATTACATAACAAAGTAATCTCTAACATGCTCCACGTTAACTTCCACAAAGAGTTAAAATACACTCCTTTTCTCTCCCCAAAACCGTCACACCTATTCCCGTCTAGCTTCCACCTTCATTTTTTATTCATCATGGCATGTGTCATACTTCTAGACAATCCTTTTTCTAATTTTTTCACACAACGAAATGAACTCTTTGACCACTCCCTGCACCGTTCTATACTTCATTCTAACAAAACCAAAGACTTATCTCTTCCTAATAATTAAACAAATATCATACCCCAGTGAATATTGAATGTGACATGCAGTGACAAATGTTAGGCTAATGAAATAGATATGCAACAAATAAACTAATCATTCAAATACAATTCATAGTGGAACTGACACTAGATAAAAACATTAACAGTAAAGAGAATAAAGCTACTTCAGTCAAGCTTTCGAATGTATAAAATAAGAAAGTGATTCTTAGTTCAAGCATTAATAAACAAACCAAACCTATTCAAACTAAGCTCAATTCCTTTTGGACACCGTGCTTACAGAAAACTCAACCGGAGGCTCTTGCTTGGTGGCAGCTAAACGCATTTCTCCTTTCCTTGCTCTCCAACCAGTTTGTTTTTCTCCAGAGAACTCCAGCCAAGAGAGTAGTGTCCAGATCCCAAGTAGCAGCCCTCTAACAAAGACGTTCACAGCCAAAAGTTTCAAAACCAAAAACCCAGAGAGTGTGTGTGTTGCCGTCAGTCCCCCAGAAAAATTTTTAGAACTACCATCCTCCTCCAAAAACCTCAAGACCGAGAGTGTAAAAAAAAATGCCCCTGCAAGTGGCGGCTGAACCACACACGTCCAACAGTCCCCCCTTTTCAAAATGAAATGTGCTTTTCTTTTATGTGGGAGGCAATTGCCCTAGGCCGAGACACCCCTCCCTCCAAGCACGTCCTCTGCTAGGTGTGTTCCCCTCTTCCACGGGCTCCCTTCTTTTTCTGGACGCACCCCCATTTTTTGCTGCCAGCGTGTGCTTGAAGGCTTGGTCCGAGTGCTTCAATGTGGGCCCTTCTTTAATTCCAACTAAGGCTGAATAAGATGAATGGCCGTGTGATGTGTTTTTCCTTCCAGCAAGCAACATGCACATCTCCAAGTGCACCCCCAAATATGAAATCCACACCTCCTCACTCATTTAGCCTCTAAATGTCCCCAATTGTATTTCCAAAATTTTCCCTACAATTAATAATGCAAATAATTAGCTCAAATCATTCAAATTAATTAAAATAAGAATTTCTGATCAAATTAAGCACAATTAGGAAAAATGGGAAAATACTGGACATTTAAGCACAATTCCCTAATTAAATTCGGTACAATAAGCTAAGTGAAATTGAGAAAATATTGACTCATCAATAGCCCAAATAATTCTCAGCTGGATAATCACCAATCTTCTTTGCATTGGTGTAAAATTCCTTAACCACAGCTATGTTGGCAGGTGCAGGATAAGTGGCTAGCTTTCCCCAGTCATTCCCTAAAACTTGCTCTCCAAATTGAGGAGGAAGGTTAGGTATCATTCCAACCTTTCTTTCCATCAGAAGTCTCCTGTCCTGAACCACTTTAAAGTGCTTCTCATGTTTCCTAGAGAGGAACCTACTAGAGTGGGGTTGCTCTGGTTCCTTTTCCTTTCTCTTGTTTGCCATGGTTTTCAATCTTTTTCCGGATGAGGATGTCATTCCTACATTCAAAACACAAAACCAAACCACAGAACATGATGTTAATCATTAGTAAAACACAGAACACAACTCCTTTCGAAGCTAAACCACCGCTGAGGGCCAGAATTCCCCCTCAGCGCCACCAGTACCACATTCCATATCACAAAAAACCAGAAAAATCAAATCTGGCAGAGTGCCGCTCAGCGGCAGTTTACCCCTCAGCGGTAACTCTGCAGATTTTTGAAAAACCTGTTTTAAAGCTTTCCTAACTCCACCCAAATGCAATTTTCAGTTTTCCAGTTCATAATCATGCAGTTTAATCGGTTCAAACATCAAATATATCATCAAATCATGCAAAGAAATCAAAACCCCTAAATCTTCATGCTTTGACAATCATATTCAAAATCAAAAACCCTAGAATGAACAAAATGCATTTTACTTACTTGGGTGGAGATACTAGATGCAATGAGAATGCTTCCAAGCTAGAATGTTCTCTTCCAACCCCAAACTTTGATGGCACACTAGTGAAAAAATGAGTGGAAGAGAAATTTTCTTAAGAGAGAAGAGTGAAAAGATGTGGAAAACCTTGGAGAAGGTATGTGGGAGTGTTTGTGCAAAGAAAAGTCTGAAAGTGTGAGAGAATGCGCAGCTTAGGGTTTAAAAATACCCTAATGGGCTCGGGTCCCGCTAAGGGGAACTAAAACCCTATTCTGCGAGAGTACCGCTCAGCGGTAAAGTACCGCTCAGCGGCACTTTCGTGAAGTACTCTTCTCCTTCTTTTCTTAACCTACGTGCCTCCTAGACATGCCCCTCACTGCTCCCTGCAATTCAATGTTCAAAATGCTTATGCAAACCCTAACTAAAACAAACAAACAGAAATATTCAATCAACTGGGTTGCCTCCCAGGTAGCGCTTGTTTAACGTCATTAGCCTGACCCAAAATCCACTAACACCCATCAGTAGGTGTTACAGCCATTGTATCCTTCAGTAGATACTTAACCACCTAGCATCCTTCAGTAGATGCTATATCCAACAAAATAAATACAGAAATAATGTTCACAATTAAAAATTACAAAACCAAATCAAAAGTTTTTAAATTCACTGGGTTGCCTCCCAGTAAGCGCTCTTTTAATGTCATTAGCTTGACCCAATAAAGTTCAAGTTCCATCTTCTTTGTAATTGATGTTGTTATTCCACCAATTCCTCAGCTGTTTCCTTTGAACTGTTTTGGTTCTTCTAGAACATGGAGACTCTATCTCTATCATCTCCTTCTCTTTAAAGCCCTTCACAACCCACAACTTGTTCTTGATTCTAACAGGTGTGCCAAGTTGGAGTCTTCTTTTCTTCCAGTCTCTAGGAATTTCTTCTCCTCTTCCAATCTCTTCTACCTTGGGTACCTGAAACAACAAACAATGGTTACCTGAAACCTCAAGATTTTCATCTTTTCGGCTAGTCATGGGTGCATCTCGAAATGCAGCTTTATAACTAGCTTCTTCCTCCTTTGCTTGCATCTCATCTTTGAAAACATCTACCACCACTCTCTCATCTCTATCCTGGAGCACCACTATACCTTCATTTACATCTATGATAGCCCTGGCCGTTTTCATAAACGGTCTTCCAAGTATGATAGGTATCTTCTCAGTCTCCATCTTCATCACCACAAAGTCTGCCAAGAACTGAAGTTTGCCAACACAAACTATAATGTCCTCTACAATCCCACATGGCTCCTTTGAAGATCCATCGGCCATTACTATTTTAATCTTTGCATGTTTCATTTTAACTTTGCCGATTTGCTCTAGTAAAGAATAAGGTATCAAGTTAACACTTGAACCTAAATCAAGGAGAGCTTTCTTTACCTGTTTCTTCCCTATAGTACAAGGGATAGAAAAACTACCTGGATCTGACGCTTTAGGAGGGAATGACTCTTTCTTAACAGTTATACACTCTTTTGCCCCATCATCTCTACGTCTCTTCTTTGTAGAAATTTCTTCATCAGATTTTGTGTAAACTGCAATTTTCTGTAAAATCTGTTCCCAAGGTGCTTTATTATCCACCATTCTGAATAATTCTGTGAAATCCATTTGTTTCTCTTGATTTATTGGAAAAGGAAAATTATTTTTGCTCTCTATTTCTCTTCTTTCTTCTGTTTCTCCTTCTTCTAACTCAATTATCTCTTCATTCACACTCTTTACCACTTTGCACTCTTCTCTAGGGTTAACCTCAGTATTAGCCCCAAAATTTCTATTTGGCCTTTCTTCCAATTGCTTGGTAATCTGACCCATTTGAATCTCCAAATTCTTTATAGCAGCTTCAGTGCTCTTTTGAGAAGATTCGGTTTTCTGTATGAATTGCTGAAGAGTTTCTTCCAACCTTGTTGATTTTTCATTAAGCATAGATAACTGTTGCCAAAAGGTTGGTTGCTGCTGCTTATTATATTGATTTGCTTGCCCAGTTTGTCCTTGACCAATGCTTGTATGTGGTTTCCACCCTTGATTGTAATTCCCTTGACGGTATGGAAATTGATTAGTCATGAAATTAACATCCTCCAAGGCCTCCACTGGAAAAGCACATTGACCATTGATATGATCACCTCCACATAATTCGCACAACTGAGTTTGCACCTGTGCAACAGTTTTCAACTCTTTAGGTAATTGTGCAAGAGTTTTAGTCAGAGTCTCCAACTGTTGAGTTAGAATTTTATTTTGAGCTAGCAAGGCATCATGTGTCTGTAATTGGAGAACCCCTTTTTGTTGCAAAGGAACTCCTCTTTCACTGTTGAGCTCATTATCACTAGTAGCCATGTTGTCAATAATTTCTATAGCTTCCTCTAGAGTTTTCCATTTAATATTGCCTCCTGCTGAGGCATCAAGCATCATCTTGGTTTGTGAACCAAGCCCTCCAAGGAAAGTTAAGACTACTTCCTGTTCTTCAAAGCCATGCGTGGGTGTTTTTCTTAGCAGACTTTTGTATCTATCCCATGCATGCCCCAGTGATTCTTCCATGCCCTGCTTAAATGAAGATATCTCTTGCTTGCCTTTTGTCACCTTTGATTGTGGAAAGTACTTGTTCAAAAACTTTGTTATCACTGCTTCCCACTCTGTGAAACTTCCTTCTGGAAAAGAGTTCAACCAAAGCTTAGCATTGCCTCCCAATGAGAAAGGAAACAAACTAAGTTTGATTGCTTCGTCTGGCACCCCATTGATTTTCACTGTGTTGCAAATTTCATTAAATGTAGTCAGGTGCTCATATGGGCTTTCATGTGATAACCCATTGAATTGATTACTCTTCACCAGTTGGATCAATGCTGGTTTGACCTCCATATTGGCTGCATTGACTCTCGGTCTAGCTATGCTGTTAAAATGTTGAGGTCCAGCTACATTGGTGTAATCAGCAAGAGTTCTTCTGATATGATTATTCTCCATATTTTCTGTGCTATTGTCAGAACCTTGTGGTGATGGTTGCAACAGAGTTTCCGGAGGAGGGAAAAGTTCTCTAGATGTTCTGATTCTTCTCCTCCGTCTACTATCTTCTAATCCTTCAAGCAACGGTTCTGTTGTTTTCTTGCTCCTAGTTCGAATTGCCTCCTGCATACACAAGAACACAAAACCCTAGAAGATTTGGTTAGCACAAAAAGAAATAAAATAAAATAAAATAAGTCAAAGATAATTAATAATCACACAAATTAACCAGTTAAACCACGAGTCCCCGGCAACGGCGCCAAAAACTTGATGGACAAATTTATGAACACCAAATTATGATTTCACAAACTTGTTTTCAATCGGCAAGTATGACCGAATCGTTCAAGTAATAAAACTTGGTAAGACCAAGTATCGTTCTTCCCAAAGGACTCACGGCCTAGTTTAGTTATGTGATTTCTTAATTAACTAAGACTTACAAACGAATTAATTGGGGTTTAAAATGCAAGACAGAAAATAAACATGTATGCATGAATTGTGATCAATGGCAAAACAAGAGATAAACACTTTCAATGAAATTTATGTATGGATATGTTGTTGGGGGTCAATTTCATCTTATCCACTCTCATATATTTTAGGAATTCAACGATCAAATCACCATTGTTAATGCCACTCTCTAATGTACCTTTCCAGAAGGCTTCTCCCTAATCACGAGTTCATACAATTCCTTGCATTCCTAATGATTAGTTCATAAGTTCAGGAGCTTAACGACAACCAATATAAAATTGGGAGAAATTCCCCGGATCTAGACTTCCCCGTACGTTCCCGTATCGACAAAACCAATAATCATGCATCGAATGAGTTAAACCATGCAAGCATTACACAAAGAGGAAAAACCCTAACTAATGATGAAAGAAAGCATAGGTCTTAAATATAAGATGTAAAAACAGATTCCATATATGAGAGTTTCACAAGACTACATTGATTCCCCAACAAACATAAAGAGGTTAGTTCACCATATTCATGGTGAACCTAGATGAATTACAATGAAAGAATGAAAGAATAAACCCTAAAAAGGTGAAGTGGAAGCCTCAGCATCCAAGATCCTCCTTCAAACGGGTGGTAGAGAGAGTGTTTGCCTCGTTCCAGCCAGAGATACCTAACCCTAGGAAACCCTAAAGCTTATATATCATTCGTAAATTACAAAAAGTCAAATCCAAGCCCATTAAAGTGCCGCTCAGCGGTAAACTACCGCTCAGCGGTGAGTGCGTGACTTGTTTTCTCCCCTCAGCGGCCAATTTGCCCCTCAGCGGACCTCCCGCAAACTCCTGAGTGCCGCTCAGCGGTAAACTGCCGCTGAGCGGTGACTTCGGCTTCTCCTTTTGCACTTTTTGTTGTCTTTTCTGATTTCATCTCTCTCCTTCTTCACTTCTTTTACCAAATTCACCTTAAAACCTGCACAAAAACACTGAAATCAAGAATAAACCTGTCCAACTCTCTTATTTCTAAAAATATACAGAAAAACATGATTTCAAGCTAATTTCTAAGTGTGAAGGTTGCTTTTAGTGTCAATTTTAATCATGAAAATAACAGTTTTTCAACTGTTATCAGCCTCCTTCCTCCACTTCCTCATCTTCGTCCACTTCGTCAACTTCGTCCACTTCGTCCACTTCGTCCACTTCGTCCACTTCGTCCACTTCGTCGACTTCGTCCACTTCCTCAACTTCGTCGACTTCGTCCACTTCGTCCCCTTCGTCCCCTTCGTCTACTTCGTCTACTTCGTCCACTTCGTCCACTTCGTCTACTTCGTAAACTTCGTCAACTTCATCCACTTCGTCAACTTCCTCCACTTCGTCAACTTTGTCCACTTCGTCAACTTCATCTACTTCCTCCACTTGGCCACTTGGCCAATTCGCCTCTTCCTCCACTTTCTCCGCTTCCTCCACCTCCTCCACTTCGTCCACTTCCTCCACTTCCTCCACTTCGTCAACTTCCTCCACTTCCTCCAATTCCTCCAATTCGTCCACTTCGTCCAATTCCTCCACTTCCTCCCCTTCCACCACTTCCTCAACTTCCTCCACTTACACTGTTTCCTCCACTTACTGCGTTTCCTCCACGTCCTCCACTTCATCCACTTCGTCCACTTCGTCCACTTCGTCCACTTCGTCCACTTTGTCCACTTCGTCCACTTCCTCCACTTCATCCACTTCGTCAACTTTATCCGCTTCGTCAACTTCGTCCACCTCCTCCCCATCCTCCACTTGCTCTGCTTCCTCCACTTCGTCCGCTTCCTCTACTTCGCCACTTCCGCAACTTCCTGCACTTCCTCCACTTACTCCACTTCCTCTACTTCGTCCAATTCCTCCACTTCGTCCACTTCTTCCTCCACTTCGTTTACTTCCTCCACTTCCTCCACTTCATCCACTTCGTCCAGTTCGTCCACTTCGTCCCCTCCTCCACTTCGTCCACTTTGTCCACATCGTCCACATCGTCCACTTCGTGCAATTCGTCCATTTACTCAACGTCCTCCAGTTCGTCCAGTTCGTCCACTTCCTCCTCTTTGTTCTCTTCCTCCACTCCGTCCACTTCGCCACTTCCGTCACTTCGTCCACTTTGTCCAATTTGTCCAATTTGTCCAATTCCGTCCACTTCCAGTTGCTCCACCTCGTCCACTTCGTCCAATTTGTCAACTTCGTCAACTTCCTCCACTTCCTCCACTTCCTCCAATTCTTTCTCCACTTCCTCCACTTCGGCCCCTTCCTCCACTCCGTCCACTTCGGCCCCTTCCTCCACTTCCCTTCGTCCACTTCGTCCACTTCATCCACTTTGTCCACTTCATCCACTTCGTCGACTCCGTCCAGTTCCTCAACTTCGTCCACTTAGTCAACTTCCTCCACTTCCTCCACTTCGTAAACTTCGTCAACTTCGTCCCCTTCGTCCACTTCCTCTACTTCCTCCAGTTCGTCATGTTCGTCCATTTCATCAACTTCGTCCACTTCATCCACTTCCTCCACTTTCTCCGCATTCTCCGCCTCCTCCACATCCTCCCCTTCGCCACTTCCGCCACTCTCACCTCTTCTTCCACTTCCTCCACTTCCTCCACTTCCTCCACTTACTCCAATTCGTCAACTTCGTCCACTTCGTCCACTTCCTCAACTTCGTCCACTTCGTCCCCTTCGTCCCCTTCGTCCCCTTTGCCTCCTTCCTCCACTTCCTCCACTTCCTCATCTTCGTCCACTTCGTCCACTTCGTCAACTTCGTCGACTTCGTCCACTTCGTCCACTTCGTCCACTTCGTCAGCTTCGTCGACTTCGTCCACTTCGTCTCCTTCGTCCCCTTCGTCCACTTCGTCCACTTCGTAAACTTCGTCCACTTCATCCACTTCGTCAACTTCCTCCACTTGGCCACTTGGCCACTTCGCCTCTTCCTCCACTTTCTCCACCTCCTCCACCTCCTCCACTTCGTCCACTCCCTCCACTCCCTCCACTTCCTCCACTTCCTCCACTTCGTCCACTTCGTCCACTTTGTCCACTTCGTCAACTTCCTCCACTTCCTCTAATTCCTCCAAATCGTCCACTTCGTCCACTTCCTCCACTTCCACCACTTCCTCAACTTCCTCTACTTACTCTGTTTCCTCCACTTACTGCGTTTCCTCCACTTTCTCTACTTCCTCCAATTCCTCCACTTCGTCCACTTCTTCCTCCCCTTCGTTCACTTCGTGCACTTCATCCACTTTGTCAACTTCATCCACTTCGTCAACTTCGTCCACCTCCTCCACGTCCTCCACTTCGTCAACTTCATCCACTTCGTCCACTTGGTCCACTTCGTCCACTTTGTCCACTTCGTCCACTTCCTCCACTTCATCCACTTCGTCAACTTCATCCACTTCATGAACTTCGTCCACCTCCTCCACGTCCTCCACTTGCTCTGCTTCCTTCGCTTCCTCCACTTCGACCGCTTCCTCCACTTCGCCACTTCCGCCACTTCCTGCACTTCCTCCACTTACTCCACTTCCTCTACTTCCTCCACTTCCACTACTTCCTCCAATTCCTCCACTTCGTCCACTTCTTCCTCCACTTTGTTCACTTCGTCCACTTCCTCCACTTCCTCCACTTCCTCCACTTCATCCACTTCGTCCACTTCGTCCAGTTCATCCACTTCGTCCCCATCCTCCACTTCATCCACTTCGTCCACATCGTCCACATCGTCCACTTCGTTCACTTCGTGCAATTCGTCCATTTACTCAACGTCCTTCGGTTCGTCCAGTTCGTCCACTTCCTCCGCTTCCTTCGCTTCGTTCTCTTCCTCCACTTCGTCCACTTCACAACTTCCACCACTTCCTCCACCTCCTCCACTTCCTCCACTTCCTCCACTTTGTCCACTTCCTCCACTTCCTCTACTTCCTCCACTTCCTCCGCTTCCTCCGCTTCCTCCGCTTCCTCCACTTCCTCCACTTCCTCCACTTTGCCACCTCTGCTATTTCCTCCTCTTCCTCCACTTCCTCCACTTCCTCCACTTCCTCCCGTTCATCCACTTCGTCCACGTCATCAACTTCGTCAACCACGTCCACTTCGTGCACTTCGTCAACATCGTCATTTCGTCCACTTCGTCCACTTCGTCAACTTTGTCAACTTCGTCAAATTCGTCCACTTAATCCCCTTCGTGTACTTCGTCCCCTTCGTCCATTCGTCCAATTCGTCCACTTCGTCAACTTCGTCCACTTCGTCCACTTCGTCAACTGTGTCCACTTCGTCCCCTTCGTCAACTTCGTCCACTTCGTCAATTTTGTGAACTTCGTCGACTTCGTCCACTTCCTCAACTTCCTCCAGTTCATCCAGTTGCTCCACCTCGTCCACTTCGTCCAATTTGTCAACTTCGTCAACTTCCTCCACTTCCTCCAATTCTTTCTCCACTTCGTTCACTTCATCCACTTCGTCCACTTCCACCACTTCCTCCACTTCGTCAACTTCGTCTACTTCGTCAACTTCATCAACTTCCTCCGCTTCGTCCACTTTGTCAACTTCAACACCTTCATCCACTTCCTCCACTTCCTCTACTTCCTCCACTTACTCCGCTTCCTCCGCTACGTACACTTCGCCACTTCGCCACTTCCTCCGTTTCCTCCACTTCATCAACTTCGTCCCCTTCCTCCACTTCCCTTCGTCCACTTCGTCCACTTCATCCACTTCGTCCACTTCGTCGACTCCGTCCACTTCATCAACTTCGTCCACTTAGTCAACTTCCTCCACTTCCTCCAGTTCCTCCACTTCCTCCATTTCGTAAACTTCGTCAACTTCATCCCGTTCGTCCCCTTCATCCACTTCCTCTTCTTCCTCCAATTCGTCATCTTCGTCCACTTCATCAACCTCGTCGACTTCCTCCACTTCCTCCACTTTCTCCGCTTTCTCCGCTTCCTCCACTTTCTTCCCTTTGCAACTTCCGCCACTTTCACCTCTTCTTCCACTTCCTCCACTTCCTCAACTTCCTCCAATTCCTACAGTTCGTCCACTTCGTCCCCTTCGTCCCCTTCGTCCCATTTGCCTCCTTCCTCCACATCCTTCACTTCCTTATCTTCGTCCACTTCGTCCACTTCGTCCACTTCGTCCACTTCGTCACCTTCGTCCACTTCCTGAACTTCGTCAACTTCATCAACTTCGTCAACTTCCTCCACTTCGTGAACTTTGTCAACTTCGTCAACAACATCTACTTTCTCCACTTGCCCACTTGGCCACTTCGCCTCTTCCTCCACTTTCTCCACCTCCTCCACCTCCTCCACTTCGTACACTTCGTCCACTTCCTCCACTTCCTCCGCTTCGTCCAGTTCGTCCGATTCGTCAACTTCCTCCACTTCCTCCAATTCCTCCACTTCGTCCACTTCGTCCACTTCGTCCACTTCACTTCGTCCACTTCGTCCACTTCGTCAACTTCGTCAACTTTGTCAACTTCGTCCACTTCATCCACTTCCTGATGTGAGGGTCGCACCTCCCAACAAAAGTTGTTTGCAAAATTAATGCAGTATAGTACTAGGCAGTGACTCCTAGGTCGTCTCTCAAGGACCAATTTGGGTTCAGTCTTAGATCAACACGTAGTGTAGGGGGGGTTTTTGTGATTTTTGTGATTCAAAAATGAACTAAATCAAAAATGAGAATTAAACACAACCGAATATAAACAAAAGCATTAAAATGAAACCACAACAGATAAATTCCCAAACACAATTCAAGCTGTAAAAATGCAACGGTTAGACTAAAACATTAAATGCACAATATTGTCATCTAACCTACACATTCACCACCAAAAAGAAGAAAACGCTTGCAGAGTTAATTTAAATAATTTAGTGCTGCTGTAAAATAAAATTTATGTTGCACCGTTTTTCATCCAAGGCCGTGGCACTCTTTTGGCAAGGAAAGAAAAATTATTAAAACCACCTTGATGCTTCTTCCTTCTTCACGTAATTTCCAACTTCTACCATGGTCCATTCACTTTGCAAAAGGAAATGAAAGCAAATCCAATCACATAAGAAGGCTTACGTGACTTATTCTCCATTCCATAAGAGACAAAGAAATGCATTAATAGGCCGTGGGCCACTTCTCCATTCACGGTTCTCTTTGCCCAGTACAAGACATCACTTCTTCACTTAATCTTCCTCTCAATTAAATAAAACACTTGCAATTATACTACTGCCAAACGTCCCATCATCCTAGGTTGCGTGTCCTCTTCATA